>NW_015151014.1:374918-405727 GCF_000732505.1 Cyprinodon variegatus | reverse complement strand
CTGATAAAGGGGAGGTTTGATATGGGCCTGTAGTTCTGGAGTAGTAGTTTGTCTAAACTTTTCTTTTTCAGCAGTGGTTTGATATTTGCTGTTTTTTTAGGAACCTGATTACTGTTAATCTCTTTCTTTTAAAGATGACTGAGTGTAGGCAAAAGGAAAATATTCCATTTGGCCTTTGTGAGCAATAACAGAATAGGGAACCTCTCCGTCTGCTTTAAAGATTGGAAACTCATGTGTCTCTGACGCGCACATGGCTTGCAGAAAGGATAATGTCCTCCAGACAGTGTGCGTGTTTTTTGCTGTCTGTGCATGTGGGGGTGTGTGTGTATGTTTATGCACTCATCCTTCTATTTGAGTGGAAACTTCCAAGCCCTATACTATGCTGTCGGCAAGGGTGTGAAATGTTGTCAATTCTTTTACTTGTCTGTGCATAACAAACAATTTGTTTCCTTGCAGCATGTTAAAGACATCATCCTGCAGTCCAACCCGCTCCTGGAGGCCTTTGGAAATGCCAAGACACTGAGAAACAACAACTCCAGTAGATTTGTAAGGCTCTCATTGTTCAGCTCTCTGAGTGGATAAAAACTAAATACACATTAAAACCGGATCTATGATACAAACAGTGGCTTTCAAAACCTCCTAGACATTTTTTGTCATGCATCCAATGGACTTATTAGACTACTCGTACTTGTCATCTTACTGGGTTGCAGTTCCAGCATTCTTAGCGAGAAGCCTAGACTTCTCGCTAAGAATGCTGGAATGCTTTTCTGACACGTCCTCCAGTTTCTCTAGAGGAAGTCTGAGAACATTCAGGGCCAGCTAAGAGACATAGTCCCTCCAGCATGTCTTGGACCATCCCGTGATCCTTCTCCTGGAAGGATGAGCCTGGAACTCCTCCAGGGCGGCATCCAAAACAGATGTCTGAGCCACCTCAGGTGAAAACTCAATTTGGAGGAGAAGTGGCTCTACTTCACGCCTCTCCTGGATGGCTGAGCTCCTCACCATATCTAAGGGTTTGCCCATTTACCCTGTAGAGGAACCTAGTTTTAGCTGCATGAAGCAGAACCATGTCATCCCCCAAAAGCATAGAAAGAATCTGAGGACCCCCAGGTTTTACCCTTTCCTGTGCATGAACCTGACTGGTGAAAGAGGGCAGCCCTACTTGAGTCCAACATGCACTGGAAAAAGGTATAACTTAATGCGGCCAAACCAAAACGGACTCCTGCTCCACTTGTGCAGAGATTGGATGCCCCTAATCAAATCTCGACTCTGGTTCACCCTCACATAGACCTTACCTGGCAAAAGGTAATATCCCCCTATAGCTGGAACACACCCTCCTGTCTCCCTTCCTGTGAAGAGGGGCCATCACCCCAGTCTACCAATTCAGGGGCACAATCCTGATTGCCAGGTATTGTTTAAGAGGCATGTCAACCATGACAGCCCACCAACATCCAGAGACCGGAGATGCTAAGTCAGATCTCCTTCATCCCCAAAGCCTTACCACCATGGAGTTTTTTTTTTTTTTTTTTATCTTGTTGACTTCTTAGGGATGAACAAATCTTACACATTTCTGCTTGCACAAGAGAAGGCCTGAAAGTGAGGTTGAGGAGGTCCTGAAAGTATACCTTCTATTATCTGACAAGGTCAGCAGTTCCCCACCTCTATTGTAAACAGTGTTAGCAACACAAAGTTTACTCCTCTAAAAGCACAATGGTTTGCCAGAGTCGTTTTAAGGCTGACTTTTTGTCTGCCATTTTTTTCTTTGGCCTCACAAAACTATCCCAAGGTACAAATGGTGACTTCTGTAACCACCTGGGCAGTGGAATGCTTGGCTGCAAGACACACGTTTGTGTCAAGCCAATCATGTTCAACTGGAATCCTTATTCACCTTCACAGCATCCATTGCTGTCAGTCTCTGCCACCAAGTTTGGGGGTTGCTTCCACCCCAGGTACAGCAGACCTTAACGGTGGCTACATCAACAAGAGGCACAGTCCATGGTCCACTCAGACTTTATAATCCCGGACCTCAGATAAGACCTCTCTCGTTGATTACGTCCCTGATCAATGTCTGACTCGCCACAAGGTGGTGATCAAGGAAAGTTCCAAATCTCTCCTCACCACAGTGTCTAAGACATGTGGCTGAAGGTCATAAGAAACGGCTACAAAGTCCATCATCAACCTTCAGTCTAGATTGTTGTGGTGCAATCTAGACTGTTGAACTTTAACCTGGGGGACATTATGGGCAAACCATGATTTGCACATGAGTCTGATAATACACCACCACTTTGTTTCAGACATGGATCATTTTTCTCTTAATCGCATCCTTCCAGGTATCACTGTGGTTTCCCACACGGGCAATCAAATAGGATGATTGAGTCTCTGAGAGGGGTGAAGTCCAGCACTCCTATCAAGCTTTTATGGATCAGATTACCCTTGGTGTTGAATGCTTCCCATCAGTGGCTGACATTACTAGCCTTGAATTTTTTTCATATCGTGAAGATTTTTTTTAATGACACTGTTGTCTTGGAATACCCTACCAGAAGCATTTAAGCACCAGAAAAATAGTCTCAGGTATCATCCAAGAATTGAAGTCCCTCCCCCACATTAAGGAGGGGATTTCGTAGACTAAATGATAAGTGAATTGTATAAGGAAGGTTTTAACAAGATGTTAAAGCCTCTATTACATGACTGACAAACTATATATATATATATATATATATATATATATATATATATATAGTTTAGTAGAGGTGCTATTCAGGACACACTGGGGAAAAAAGGCACATGTTTGCTCATATGGAAAATTAAAATAACCTCATATCAAAAATGTATATACGCAAGCTTATACCAAAGTTTACAGGCAAAATTTCCACAGCAATATTTTAATTGGTTTTGAAAAATAAATAACCCTTGGCATTAATGGTTTCTAAAAAAGCACTGAACAAATGGGTCCTGTGTTCAGTTTGGGGCCTCTGACTTTTTTTTTTCCCAGGCTCTAAACTCCAATCTGTAATGTATAAGTTTCAGTCAAGCTGAGAGCAGACTATTTTATTGTGTTTTTATTTTAGGCTCATTTTATCCAGCTTTGGTAATTGTTTTTCTCCAACAGGGGAAATACTTTGAAATCCAGTTCAGCTCCGGTGGTGAACCAGATGGGGGAAAGATTTCCAACTTCCTTCTGGAGAAGTCACGCGTTGTCACGAGGAATCCTGGAGAAAGGAGTTTCCATATTTTCTATCAGGTAAAGCTGACATTGTTTTTAATAATTGTTTTATTTTATTTTTTTTTTCAAATGACCTGAGGCCCAGTGGAAAAGCTAATATTAAAATAATAAAACTGTATGAAAAGATTTTAAGAAGGGATCAATATTCTGTGACACCCAAAAATTTGGCAGGATATGGAGGTAAATGGAGATATTTACCAAACATAACATGTTTTTGAAATTTTGGATCAATCTTTTGAAATTAATGTCATGATGTTTCCTTTTAGAAAAATGTTTATGATTAAATGTTGCTATTACTTCAATATGAACAAAGTAAACAACTATCTAAAAATCAGCCTTTAACCCTTAGAGTAATTGTTGGTTTATATTATACAAGATTAAATTACACACTTAAAACACACTTTATTTTTTGTGACTTAAAGTTAATGTAAACCCCAAACTTCTCACAAGACCAAAATATTACATGGAAAATTACATTTTTTTATTAAACATTTTAAGAAACTCCATTGTGACCTTTAAAATAATTGAGAAAGGCTGCTGACAAGACAAGATGGTTGTCAAACAGACTGCCTTAATAACAAGTGTAGGCTGCAATAGGCCATTTCTAAATAAGGTGACTGTTCCCAGATGGTATATTAAAGAAGAGTTGAGTTGACCTTAAGATGGCTGTAAAGCCACTCCATTCTAATCTTTGTTAGAAATGAACAAGGTGTGTAGTCAGAACCTCAAGAGCCACCACACACAGATGTATCAAAGATAGACTAAAGCTGCGATTCAGTACTGGGCCTGAGACATAATCACACGGGTTTCATCTGGGCTACAGAGAAAAGGCCAGGCTGTTGCTGGGGTAATGGTAAAGTTGTTGTTTTTTCGGCTGTTTTTTTTTCCATTTCATTTGTGAATGGAAGTCTGGCCTTGGAAGATTAGAGCAGCTTCTTGAGGTAATACGTAAATGTTTCACTTGTTGATTGTTGGAGTGAAGGTTGCATGATATTAAGAAAACCTGTTATATGCGATGTAGAGGGATTACTGCATATATGCATTAATACTTACAGTGCATCTGAAAACTATTCCCAGTGCTTTACCATTCCCACATTTTATGCTAAGGTCTTCTTACAGGTTACTTAATTAAAATCTCTCATGTGTAGCACTATTGATACTTTTCAGAAGCACTGAAGAGGTATGCAGTGATTATGATTTTTGCTCTTGATTCATAGAAAAAACAACTAACACATTTTAGGGCATGTTTCTTGCGACATGGGATGACTAATTCTGTGATGGGATGTGGTATCTCTTGTCCATTTGTTTATCAGACTGATGCAGCCCCCTTGGCTGATTGTATGTCATGGGCATTAGGGCCTTAGCCAAATAACATGCAAGGGCTTCCATTATTTATTTGTACCTCTTTGATTTTTTTCCTCACTTGTAAAACTCTGGTAATCTGCTGGACTGTTCCATCACACAAACTGCTCTGTGGAAAAAAAGTCTTCACATTCAATAGTTTTTCATGTGACAATCCAAGGTGCTCTGAGTAGACAGACAGAAGGACACGAGAGATTTCTGGCAGAGAATCAGTGCAAGATACGCATCTAGCTCATTTTGCAACTAGTATTTTGGTGCTGACATTCTAATCATTGTCCTCTCCTGGTGTTGTTTTTTGGTGTTTTTTATTATGTTCCGGGCATTTAAGTGTTGTGTAATATGTTTCCTTCTAGTGATAAGCTTTTATGGAGATAGTTTTTCCAGATTGACTTGGCGCACCTAGGTCACGGCTTAAATTACAAAGTCATGGTGTAATGAGTTTGGTATCACTTATTTCCTACAAGGTCACCTGAGAGTTGCTATCAAAGCAACCTGATTCATGTTAGTCCATCAGCAGAATCACTAGCTGATTGCCTCTGTGGACATCTCCTGTAACAAAACCTTTTTTTTTTTGTTGTTGTTGTAATATTTAACATTTTTGAGATGCCTAGTTTTAAGGTTTGGTTTATTGTTAACCATAATTAACAAAGTGAAGAGAACAAAAAGATTGTTCTAATTAATTATATATATTTACATAAAGAACATTTTATTTTGTTACATTTTATGTTTAGTTTATATCTCTCACACCAAAGCTTTTCCAGGGATTGGGTGCTTTATGCCCATGGAAAATTTACTATAAAAAACCTCTACGGCTGGTTTACACTAAAATAAATGTTGAATATGTCCTCCACAGTTGATAGAAGGAGCCAGTGGAGAGCAGAAAAAAAGTCTGGGGATCACAACCCTGGATTACTACACTTACCTCAATCAGTCTGGCTCTTACAAAGTGGAAGACATCAATGACAAGAGTGATTTCCAGGAGACCATGGTACGATTAAGTTACTTCAGTTTATCTTGTTGCGTCTTTTCCACTATTTTGTGAATCTCCATCCTCTCTTTTTGCCTGTCGTCTTGTTATTCTTATTGAGTGAATGCCTATTTTTCTCCAAGGAAAGCACTGTAGAAGACATCAGACCACACACTGTAGTCCTGATTAAGCATCCTGTTTCTCTTATCTGTTTCTGCAGCAAGCAATGGATGTGATTGGCATATCACAAGAGGACCAGTCCATGGTGCTTCAGATTGTGGCCGGGGTCCTGCATGTGGGGAATATAACCTTCAAAGAAGTAGGCAACTATGCCGCTGTGGATAGTGAGGAGTGTAAGTAGAAAGATTGTATTTATTTTGTTAAGGATTAAACTTTGGCTCCATTCAGCTCCTACCAAGATATTTCATCGGGCACAAAGTGGTGGCAGACGGTTTGCAGACTCTGAAACATTTATGCGGTTCTAATGGGGCTAAATGGGTAATGGGAATATTTCGCTCCTATGTTTTGTGCACTTAGCTGTCGTCCTTAAGCTGGCTATGTGGGATATTTCTCCAATACTTCTCTCTCACACACCCTAAAGTTTTACTGTGTTAATGCAGGCCTTCTGCCAGCAGACTGAGGTAATCTTGTCTTATGGTGGACTACCAGAAAAACTAAAGCCAAATTTTGCACAACTGCACTTTTGTCAGAAGCTAAATGATGTGAGAAAAATAACACATTATCTCCTATCCTGTTCCTTCTCATCTGTCACTGCTTCGTTTTATTATTTTCTTCTCTTCTCCATCTTTAACAAAATCTCTATAAAGTCTTGGAAAGTGCCAGGGGGAACAAAGCCCGACTGTTCTGTGCAGACGTAATAGTGGCACTTCATAATTTCTTCTCCTTCCTGCTCTCCCCAGTCTCACCGTATGGTTGAGTGTAGAGATTCCAGTTTTCTATGAGTTTTGGTGTAATGTTCTTGCAGTCCTCATTTATTATCCAAGTTATAATTAGAACATGTCTTAAAGATGTGGACTATATATTTCTTTTTAACCGTTGCATCATATTTAGGAATAGTTTTTGTGCTCGGTTAAAGATACCCAAAATATGTATATCAAAATAACAACCAAGACTCACTATTTTGCACATGGATGTGGAAATAAAGACAAATTATTTTAAATCTTATTAAAGGAAAAAAATATATATATCCTGCTGCTTTAGTGGAAAATCTTACTCATTAAGTTTGATGATACCTACTTATCTTAAATTGCTTATCCTCTAAGACAATTTAACTTACACAATTTGATGGAGGTAAATGCAAGGGGTGGTTCATACATTTTCATTTGAATAAGTAGCGTTAGATTACATAACACATAGTAAGCACCTTTTGCAGTTTACATTTATTTTGTATCCCTTCAAAAAGGCCCACTTGACAACCTGGACATGTAATGTTGGTGTTTATATGTCCTATAATGTAGCAACAACAAACATCGAATGACCGACTCCTGACTGTCAATAAGTCTGTTTAACCTCAACTTTGCATTACTTTTTATCACTTTTCTTGAAACATTTTGACTTTCTTTGTGTTAGAACAGTTTAATGACTTTCCACATAAGATTTTATATTTCCATAGCTGTTGTTTTTTACTTGCAAACGGACATTTACATATAACACTTCATAGAACTGATTATATGTTTAGATTCCATTAGGCTCTTTAAAACCTATTTTACATCATTCGTTTGTCACCTGAAAGTCCTCTAAATTATATCTGCATATTTTTAGCTTAAAGGTTTCTTGAGACAACTGGTTATTCCTACTGTAGAAATTCCCATAGAAAAAAAAAACAGAGGGAATGCTATTTAAGGGTTTCCTCTATGAGCCCAACTGACAGTTTTTCTTTTTAGGTAAAAATCCAGAAATATTAAATTTGATCATCCAGTCCTACTTGCAGGCAGTTTCCCTCAATACACACCAGATATTCAGTTGAATTCATTTATAAACCTTCGATAGTTAATCAACTTTTTTATTTTAATCAACTTGTTTTTGCATGGTGGCAGAAAGATCAGACATGTCAGCTTCTCACTGTCTTATTGATCTCTGGTTCAAACATTGATCTGATTCTATTTATGGTATTTAAAATAAATTAAACATTCTTAACTGCAAAAAAAGTTAACCGCGTGAAAAAAAAGTCTAATAGACTGACCATGTAATTTAGAATGAATGTCTAAGATTCAGGATGTCATATTAGATGTTAAATATGCAGTTACCGGATATATTTGGCGACACGGTTGTCTGTTTTTCCATAGCTTAGAACTACTGAGCCTTTCCATTGACTTTAGTAGTTTTGGTTTGTCTCTCACTGAAAGTAATACAGCCGGAGACTCGAAGATGGAACAAAAATGTTTAAAGAATGCATGGATTTTTTTTAGGAATAAATTATTTCACAGAGTTTTGTCCTCAAGGCAAACAGGTAAAGATTATAAGAAATCTTAAGTTGGTTTGAACACATTTATTTCACTTAGAAAATAAAGAAATTGGAATTTATTGTATGTCTTTTTTACTTTAAAGAAGGCTCATGCTGTTTTACTCTTCGGATTTCCATCGGAGAGACAGTCTAACTAGTAGAGTTGATTGGTTGACAGACTGACTTCAGATGACATAAAAAGACAGGCTGACAGGAATGTTTCAAATATAAAAGCAAAGATCAAGACTATGCAGTGCTTTGTTTTGTTCACCATCACAAGTGCAAAGAGCAGTCTTGATGACTCAGTGGCTTGTGAATCTCTAAGACATCATTTAATCGTCAATGGGTAAAAGATGGGAAATTACAACTTTCCAGTTCTAATCCAATGCCCTGCTTGGCTCCAGATTAGCTAACAGTAACAACTGATATATACAGAGCTTTAACAAATAAAGAAATGTGGCTTTTTTATTTTTTTTTACCCTTTTCAAATCTGTACTGGTTTTTAGTATTTGATTGGGCCTATGAACATATGATATCGATTATCAGGTAAGGCAATACCACTCTGTTTCACTTGATTTTTTGGGGGGGTTTTTTTTCGAAGAGGGCATTAAGATGCTCTGGTGAAGTCATTATGAAGCTCTATTGCCATGCAACAATTTTTTTCACCTTAACAGCTGTTTTTGAAGGTGCAGGATTTTTAAGAGCATGTTGTTCAAAATAGAAATGATGCTTTTTAATATTTTCTCATTATTTGAACTGACTTCTCATCATCTGGATCTATTTTTTGAACAAATTGGAAGCAGGAAGATGAGTGCAGGCTGGAGTATTTATTTGTTGTAAGTTATATTTTTGTTTTATCAATCATCAATAATGTTGCATATTGCGCGTTTTCAATACCTAGCACAGGCCTGGGTTTGATTAATCTATCTATGCCTTAGTATTTACAGATGTAAAATATTTACTATACAACCACTGCAGAAGAAGCCCAACCCGAAAGATTTTTCATTATTAAAATGTTTCTAATGAGTGGAAGTATTGACTCACAGGGTCTTTGTTGTCTTTCTTCTATAACTGGTGGTAAAAGGGACCACTGCTCTGACAACACCCTGTCTATTACCCCTTTTCTGTCTTTCTGATGCTTTGATTAACAAATATCCTGTTGGAAAGCTGCTGGAGCATCGTCACAGAATGTTGGACGAAGTCTAAAATAATTCATATCGTCCCATATGTCTACGCTAAACAACCGAAGCAGGCGTACGGTCAGTCACACCCTAATCTCCCATATGGGGAGCTACTACATTGGTCTGAAGCATTCCCAGACGCAAGCCTGAGAGCTATTTCCTTTTAGGGGAAGTGAGTCACTGTAATAAGGCAGGGAGGAGTTCTCCAGGGAAACATCAACACCAGGTCATGGCAAGTAGTCTGTGGTTTGCAAAGTTTTTCTTTTAAGTGTTAGGCTATAACCATTGTTCTCCTAACTCCCTGCAGTAGAGGCCTCACTTTGGCCATCCATCCTAGTTTTCTCCAGTGACAAACGTTTTGTGGATTAGAATTATGAGGGGAATTTTTTCATATTTTCTAAAATGTTATGTCAGTTTAAAAGAATAAATGAGGTGCAAAGGATCTATTGGATAACCTAGTTTAAAATTGCCTAGTGTCATGCAAAATAAAGAGGAGGCAGCATTTCCACCAAGTACAATCCTGCAAGTTGATTTGCATGGTGGTATTCATGCAAAGGCACTCTTTGTATGTCTGGGAATAAACAATGTTTTTTTATGTCTAAAAAATAAATGCGTTTTCCCTTGTTGCCCCAAGTGATGTCAAAAACATTGTTGTTTTATTGGGCAGCAGGGATCAAAGCTACTGAAATAAAATATGAAGCAATTCTAATGTTTCCATAAAATCTTAACACATTTGGACTGTATTTTAAAAAATGTATAAATTAAATCTGAAAAAAAAAAAACATCCATAAGGTCACATAGCACCCATTGTTAAATGTTAGCTTTGCTTCTTCCTTTTTTTTCCAGTTTTAGCATTTCCTGCGTTTCTGCTCGGGATTGACCAGAACCGTCTGAAGGAGAAACTGACCAGCAGAAAGATGGACAGCAAGTGGGGAAATACGAAAGAGTCCATCGATGTAACCCTGAATGTGGAGCAGGCCTGCTATACTCGGGACGCTCTCTCCAAAGCCCTGCATTCACGCGTGTTTGACTACCTGGTGGAGGTACCTGTGCATTAACGTACATGAATATGTCTCTTTCCTAGCCTGTGATATCAATGAATTTATCTAATAGATCCAACATTTCATTTTAGTCCATCAACAGAGCCATGGTGAAAGATCATCAGGAGTTAAATATTGGAGTGCTGGACATTTATGGCTTTGAAATTTTCCAGGTGAGTCTTGACTGCTGCAACAACACACGGCTCAGATTAAGAAGTTCATTATTTAAACAGATTTGATGGAGAGGATGAAACTAATCTATAAAGTATACAGATTAGAGCACATATTATGACTGAGATGGCTTCTCATCTAATCTGATTACAAGTTGGTTTGGCCCTGGACCCGAGGTAGTTTGTTTCTTCTTGTTAAGTGTGGCAGCATGTGTACATTTGATTTATCTTTGCCTTCTTCTTCTTCAGAAAAATGGGTTTGAACAGTTCTGCATCAACTTTGTAAATGAGAAGCTTCAGCAGATTTTCATTGAGTTGACTTTAAAGGCTGAGCAGGTGATGTTTCCTCGCACTGGTTGCATACATATGTGTGTATATATGTATATATATCCTTTGTTTAATTTAGTCTAAAAGTCTGTTTTTCTCTATCTTGTAGGAGGAATATGTACAAGAGGGCATTAAATGGACTCAGATAGATTACTTCAACAACAAGATTGTCTGCGATCTCATTGAAAGCAAAGTAAATAAAACATGGAATATTCACAACACGAGAATAAAATTAATGTTTTTATATTTTTACACAAAATTTGCTTTGAGGCATTAATCCAAAAACTGATTTTTTTTTTTCATGTTCAAGTTTTATCCCTTTTCTCCATATGTAAGAAAGATAATTAAAGTCATAAATTTAGATTTACATTTAACCAGACTCCAAGAAGCATGGGAATATGGGCTTCTTCATTGCTGAGTGAATCTATACCTCATATAGTGTTCTGGGGTAGAATGACATTCAGACGAAAAGTCTAGCTCTTTCCCGTAGACTTTTCAATAGTTTTATACCTGTTTAAAAAGATAAATGCTCTTCCTTTCAGCGATCCATGGAGATCCACAGTTCCCCCACTCTTTTCCTGACTGATTTATTTTCCTTTATATATATATATATATATATATATATATATATATATATATATATATATATATATATATATATATATATATATATATATATATATATATGATATATATATATATGATATCATATATATATATATATATATCATATATATATATATGATATCAAAAAAGGAATTGGTGTATCTGGGCTGTGTCCTGAGAACACATCCTAAGGTTTACCTCCATTTACAGACCAAGGTTGGGAATTAGAGGCTTATCGGAACCTTATAAAATAATAATAAATACTTCATGACCTTGGGTTTAGCAAACAGTTTGAAAGGTATAGCATATTTAGTTTGTTTTAAGTGTTTTAATTTTGTCATTAAAAATATTTGGTAATCCTAACTTAAGTAGAGCGGTAAATTATATTTTATTTTTGTTTTCTAAGGAACAGTGTATATGAACATCTGGTTTAAACAGAACATCATAAGCAAGCATAGGGACTTCCCCGGAGCCCCATTAAAACTTTCTAAAACCGATTCCAATTTTCTAACATTTTTCTGATGATAAACATGTTTCAAGCTGACAATAGAAAACAGGCCAAGTTATTGATTTTATGTGTTATTATTGTTTCTGAATCAAAAAAACTTGCTTTGAAGTTTAACCCACAGCTTCCTATTCCCAAATATACCAACGTTGATTGATCATTTATGCTTAGAGGCCTAATCCACCAAATCCACAACAAGGGCTTTAAAGGAAGCCTCTGTCTAAGAGGAAGAGAAGATTGTATCATTGCCCAACAGTTTAGCTTTTTGCCTAATCCAGTGACAAAGTTAACATGTGTCTCATTAACAGTCTTCTTTGAGCCTGAGAGGCTGCTGGGAAACCACCGAGGCTTCAGATGAAGCACAAAGCAGACTGTTAAGGGTTTTATAGAAGCTCAACTGAATTGGATCTGCTTTTCAAATGTGATTCACATCTTAAAGAATTTTAGTTTTCCATATATAGTTTCCATTGATCCTTTAGATAGACCTTAAACATTCTGGGACTAAACAAAGGGTGAAAGATAAATATTTTGTCAGAAATAAATAGTCTTCCTTGTGATCCCAGAGTCCTCCTGGTATCATGTGCATCCTGGATGACGTATGTGCCACCATGCACGCTGTGGGCGAGGGAGCCGACCAGACAATGCTACAGAAGCTCAGGATGCAGATCAGCTCACATGAGCACTTCAACAGCTGGAACCAGGGCTTCATTATCCATCACTATGCTGGCAAGGTCAGTGTGCAGAGATACATTTTCAGAGGACTGGCAAGAGACCTTACAGCTTTCCCAGAATCATTATACACCTGTCATTGTTTCGCCATGTGTCTGACGTTGGCTGCTGATGGTTTAGCTCTGGAAACTGAGACTTTTTTTAATAGTTTTTGTGAGGGAGTCGTTCCTTGTATGATCTGTCATAAACAGCAGTTGTGCAGCTGGTGTTTCCATTTTACAGTCACCATCTTAGTCCTTTTTTTAAAGGTTTCCACTTTAAAACCAGCTCCATATTAGACCTCCTTTCTCTCTCTTCCTCATTTTTTTTATCATTGCATCTTTTTCTGTGTTTATATCTAAAATCCTGGCAGCAAAGTCATCCAGCTTGAAGTAATGCACATTGTCCGGTATGAGTTTCTGTGTACTGAGGTTGTCCCGTGTCATTCTCCAGATGTGTAGCGGCTCTCAGCTTAGCACACATGCCGTCAGCTTAATGAACCTTGCAAAACTGAAGGCCTTATGCTCCCATGGCTGAGCTCTAAACACTCCTCCCCTTCTCAACATACAGTTTAACTAAAACATCATAGTCCTTTGACAAAACCACTGGTTTAATGAAGTTTAGATTTTCTTCTCACTAATCACTGTTATATTCTGATCTGCCTTAAGTTGCTCTATGTACCTCTCTCCAGGTGTCCTACGATGCAGAGGGATTCTGCGAGCGGAACAGAGATGTCCTTTTTACTGACCTCATTGAACTGATGCAAAGCAGTGAGATGTAAGTCATTTGAACTCTGCACTATAATATGAGGAGCATTTTATGGCTGCACACTTAAAGAAATCATCCCCTTTACAACCATTTGGTTATAATTAACCAAACTACAGAAGTTTTGATCCGTCGGCGGGATGCTGCAGAAGTGCGGGGGGCTGGATGTCACCCTGCCCCCCTGACTAACATCAGGATCTTGCTCATGATGTGGCTTTTTGGTCGACACAGTTTCAGGCTTCTTTTGAGTCTGTTTTGTGGAGTCTGGTCTCCCTGTGTTACAGTTGTGCGGCCATCTGTGCAAACAGCATTATTATCTATGTAACACCCCACAAAGCTTCTTTGTGTGCACATTCACCAAGCCATGAAATAGAAGGCTGCATCCAATTCCTGTTAAAACAGGTGGTGATAAATGGATCACTTATATAGTGATTAAAATGAGTTAAAGACACAGAAATGAGAGAACACTGACATGAAGGAGCAGGAAAAAGGGACCGGCCACAGAGATCTTTTTATGCACACAAACTGTTAATCCTTTGATTAAAGGCCAAGCCAGACATGTGGATCTTCTCCCATTTGTATATTGCAGACGGAATGATTAAAAGAAAATATTCCTATTAAAAAGCAATATGAGGCATTCAGTCTTCTTGGGTACACACCTGCTATCAACTATGAAAAATTACTGAACTAGTTGAATTTTTCTGACTTTTCCACATTGACACCCATTTGCTAGAGTCATTGTTTGCAGATTAAATTAAACAAGTGGATTTTTTTTTACAAATGTGTTTGTCAGGAGAAACCAAAAGAAAAGCCAGAACATTATTAGAACCAATTGATATATTTGTCGTACATAGTTAATATTTTGACAAGATTCAGCTGGTCGCAAAGGCTGGAAGGACGCTTTCGGTAACATTGAACAAAGGCTGGGTGTGTTGTAAATGTTAAAACAAACAAAGTCTGACTAAGATGCAGGGTTCTAAGATTAGAAAATAAGGCCTGGTTCAAAATCTCCTTTTGATAGAATGCTTTAAAGTCTGATACAGTTAAACACTGAATTTTAGGTGCCGTTTAAAGATATATGCTTGGGCTAAAAGTAGAGGAAAGGAAGGTGGTGAAGGTATCATGCTCTGCTTAAAATGCTTTCTGAATGCCTCTCAGTTTAAACCTAAATTCTGGAGGTAACTGCAGGAAGATTGAAGATGAATTTTGGATTTTTAGTCCAAGCAGACATCCACATAAATAAAGGCTCCCTAGAAGAGAATGAAATTTTATAAACGGTCCAACCACATGAAAAGGTCTTACATTTCCTAGGCTTCGGGAAAACACACTGATTTCTTTCTAATCTTTTTTTCCTTCTCTCCTTAGAAGAATAATTTTTTCTAAAGAGATGTCTATGTAGATATTTGTTACTGGCACGTGCACACACTCCTCTTGTTTTCCCATCCTCCCCTAGCTCAAACTTTCCCAAATGTTTCAGGAATTTAGATGAGCGACCTCAGTCAAGCAAATATCCTTGGTTATTTAATCATTGACTGGACTTTTTTAATGCCAGCAGCCTGGAAAACTTCCCCTTTTGTTACAACTTTTTTGAATCTTGTTGATCTGTGAATAAACGTCAGTGTCTGTCTCGCCTCATCTGTCCCGACGTAGTGCCTTCATCAGAGCACTGTTTCCAGAGAACCTAAATGCTGAGAAGAAGGGTCGGCCAACTACTGCAGGCAGCAAAATAAAGGTACTTGTTTGAAAGTGTGCCTATCTCATCTGTAATCAGGGTCAGTGGGAGAAAGATCTTTGGGTTGAGGGTTAAATTTGCTGTTCAGTGGATTGTCCTTCAGAGTATCACCTGAACTAACAGTCTGCATAACTGTTTTAGGTTGTCATCGTTTTAACTTAATGACCTTTTTTAGTCTCCCTTTTTTATGTTTGCTATTATTTTTCTCTTTAGAAACAAGCCAATGACCTGGTTAGCACACTAATGAAATGCACTCCACACTACATCCGTTGTATCAAACCAAATGAGACCAAGAGGCCCAGAGACTGGGAAGAATCACGGTGAGTCAGGGCAGAACCCTCTTCTCCTAAAGCACAAAAAGAAACAAACAAAGCATTTCCTACTGGTTTAAAGAAATGCTATTCTTCTAGAAATATTCTGAATAAATCATACAATATTAGCATGATAGTATCCATTCTGATTGTTTGATTTACAAAAAATTAAATAAAAAATGCTGCACACTTTGCTGCATGCAGAAATGTGCTCCCATACATAAGGTACATATTGTTTTTCCTTATGGTTCATTATGTGGGGACAAAAAACGGCATCCTTCAGTTCTAGGTTTTAATAGTGCTCCACTCATTCACAATAAAGGAGGAAATGTTGTCATGTTTAAAGGTGACAGCACTACATTCATGCTTTGAATCCAATACGGAGTTTTACATAAAGACAAACATCCTTTTTTGTTCCTTAGGTTTTTTTCTTCTGATGTCAGTATTTGTCCTTTTAGCTGATGTTTTCTTTCCCTCTGAAGGTGTTTATTTGAAGAACCCCCTTCTTCTTCTTTGTGCTTTTGTTCATCAGCTTCCCCAACAAATGCAAACTTTGGGTATTATGTGTTCCCACAGAGTGTAATGCTGCATTGTTCAGAGCTCATGATGGCCTTCCTGTTGGGAGCGGGGCGTAATGTGGCTCATTAATCAGCTGCGAAACCGTTGTTTTACAGGAAGCCTGACTGTACCCAAACTTAATCTCTTTAAGAAAAAAAGCCTACTGTTTTGCATACAATTACCTGTTATTGTTGCTTTTCTGGAGTAGGGGGGAGCTTCATGAATGTCAGAAATATTTTGGAACAAAATAGTGGCCGATGATTTTAATGCTGTATTAAAATGAAAAAGCTGGGGATGATGACTTTGGATGTGAAAAAAGGAAGCACACGAATACACTTAATGTGACAATGTTGTGTCTGCAGGGTGAAGCACCAGGTGGAGTATCTGGGTCTAAAGGAAAACATCAGGGTGAGGCGTGCTGGCTACGCCTATCGTAGAGTCTTCCAGAAGTTCCTGAACAGGTTTTGTAATTCACACTCATGAGGCTTTATTATTGTAGTAGTTTGAACTGCTTTGAATTTTTGATTTTTCCCGTTCCCTCATTAAAATCCAAAGATCATTGTGACTGTGCTTTCTTGTAATCAGGTACGCCATCCTGACCAAAGAGTCATGGCCAACGTGGCGAGGAGACGAGAAACAAGGCGTCCTTCATCTCCTACGCTCTGTCAATATGGACCAAGATCAGTTTCAGCTCGGGAAAACAAAGATCTTCATTAAAGCCCCTGAATCTGTGAGTTTTACTTATCATTAATCTTTCTCTTTTCTTGACAAAATGCTTTTTTTTTTTTTATTGTCAATTCATATCGCCAAATCAGAAGGAAAATAATATCAAAACGGTTTTAATTCTCTTTTACCAATACGAAGCTGAAAAGTGCAATATTAATTCATATTTAGCCCCCCGAGCACGGGTCTCACCAGTTGCGTCCGACTTTTTAATCTTTTATTCAATTTCACATAAACTGCAGTCCATATAGAGAGGCTTCAAATACCCATAGGGTGAGCAGGTCCTGATCTTTGAAGATTTTTTTTCCACTTCTGTCTCTGTGCCCCAGAATTTCAGACAATGTTATTATTTTTTTATTTGCAACCACGTCTCTCTTCCTGTCAGACCCATTAAAATGCAGCTGAATTGATGTGTACTCTGACTAAATCAGAGCTGCGCAAGCCACCTTTCAGAAAATAGTGTCAGGTATGATCATCCGCATTCACTCTTTTTCTCTATTTTTTACACACACAGTGTGTGCAAAAAGAAATTTCATTCAGTACAGCTTTCAAGACATTTCCATTTTTAAAGTGCAACATTGATCAAATGTAAACATAGGACTGGTATATGATTTACAGATTCCTACATTCAGCACTTTTATTCTTTTTTCTTTTTAAACCCCATTTTATACAGCATTCAGTGAACGTTCAGTCTTAGTGAACGCTAAATGCCACATCCTCTTACCACACGAGTTCCTCTGTTGATTGGATGCAAAATCATATTTAATGTGTTCAGCATTTAAGATTTGTCTCAATTAGCTTTGCAAATGAGCTCAGACTGAATGATGCAGAATATCTCTAAACATCAAATACTTGCATTTGGTATAAAAAAAAAAACATAAATAAAATAAAAGCTCCCCTCCAGAATGATGCTGCCGCTACCATGATTTGCCCCTTATATAGTCTTATTTTAGGACAACAAAAATACATTTTGGTTGAATCTAACTAGATCCAATGTTTCATACGTTTGCTGTGTCCCACGTTTGGACTAATTAGGCTTATTGGAAGTCTGGGATACTGTTGTTTTAGTTTATTTCTACACCACAAGCCTGTTTCAAATTTCCTCACAACTTGGGTGATATGTTGCTTGGCTTTTATGATGCTCTTTATTTACTAATGTTCTCTAACAAACGTTCAAAGCCATTAGAGAAGAGCTAGATTTTAAATGAAATTGAAGTTGATATTTGTTTACCGTCTTTACTCAATAGGTGACCAATACAAGCAGTTTGGTTTTACAGGGTTTTATTTAGGGGTGTAAGATTATGGGGTGGGGGGGATGCACAAACTAGGTTTTTGGATTTCATTTACAGAGCAAAATTTTATGTTAAATGTTTTAAAATATGCACTACTCATTGCTGGTTTATCACATTTATTTACCTTGATTTAAGTGAATCCAAAAAAAACCATTGAAATTTGAGTTTGTAACAAAATGTAAAAAAAAAAAAAAATAGCTGAACGGTTCTGTTAGTCATCAATGATGGGGAAGTTTCCCTTTTGTCAGTGATATAAAAACACATACTCAGTCTTTTTACTCTAAGCACCATAAAAGGCAAATCAAGCCAAAATTCTTCTTTTAGGAGAGGAGTTTGAACCCAAACATCAGCAGTGAGTCAACACTACTCTGAAGCTAAAACACAAGCTCTACACTGTTTCTGCAAAAAAAAATTTCTGTGTGTGTGTTTTGGGGAGGGGGGAGGGAGGTTTGTGTTTTCTGACAAAACCGCTTTTTGAGTCTTGAAGCCTGTGCCTCACTTATTAACATCTGCACATATCAAGCAGCAGGCAGCATGCATGTGTACACACCCACAGATCTATATTTAGAGACTTGCACACAGACATCTCATTTTCACTCTGGCCTTCCATTTAACCCTGAATGCCCACTCATGTACTGCAGCCATACTGCCACCCAACAGAACGGGAGTCCAGGCCGCTGATTAATGAATCTTAAATATTACAGGGTGCAGATGGCTGAAATGAGCTGACAGGCTTCTCAAAACAAGCACATGTGAGATAAGAACCTGACCTCTGTTAATTAGGCGTATGGAAGAAGACATCTCTATGTTGGATGCAATGAAAGAGAAAGTTGTCTGACAGCAGGTGCTGTAGAAGCTCCTCTGCCAAAGGGAGTCCTTGTCTTAAGAGTTGATGCCTAAACTACTCAGCATCTTGCTGTTTATCTCTGGATTTTACCATTAGACCCATTCAGCTGCTCTCTTTCTGTAAAACTTTACTGGATGCTTGGCATCAGACTCCCAGGCTGTGAATCATTGCATTTTTCTACTCTGTGCTTTTCTTGTGGCTTTAGTGTGATGTGCAGTATTGTGTTGCGGTGACCTCCGTCGTGCTCGGGCCTGTGGTCACCTTTGCTGATGCAAGGGCGGTTGCAACGCCGGACAGGATGTTTAGTCTGGCATATGTAGAGGGCACAGAGGGTGATTGCATGTTAAGAGGTCCAGCAGGAAATTACATAACCTGCCAAGAAGTCCATTCGACTCTGAGTTTACTGATAAAGGCATTAATCGTTCAGAGCAAATGGATCTAAAACCAAACAAGCACACAATGGACCCAAAATCTTTTAATAAGTCGCCCACATGTTCTTGCGGCACTTTTGTTTAACCATAGCTTGCACATTTTCTCAATTAACAAATTTTTTCGTAAGGCATATCATTGAGGGAAAATAAGATTTCTTATTGTTTAAAATCCAGATTTTGTTATTTCCACACATCTGATTAGCATGAACATCTCATTAAAACTAAATCATAATCCAGTTTTTGACAGAGACATTTCAAACTTTGTTTTTCCTTTACAGATTTATTTTAATAAATAAGAATACAAATAGAACTTTATTTTAGGATTGTATTTTAGAAGTTTAATTCTATTTATTTTGATTATGTCGATCTATTAAAACCCCCAAATTAAAATACATTTTCTTAAGAAAAGGTATGATTATCTTTCCAAATAAAAAGAAAAGTGTTATCTGGTCATATTAATGGGAAGTTTGCTCGGAAAAACGATGTATAACAATGGATTATTGATTTGGAGGCTACTACAATAGGTGCATTTTTGTTAGTTTTCATGTTGAGTGGAAAACAGTTTTAGAAAAACTTTTTCTAGTAGGTGTATCATCAAATCAAACTTGGCAGCAATAAATACTTAAAAATTATAGCTCTGTGAGTAATGGATCTTTGTAATATGTTTCACCTTTCACAGCTTGAAAATAACCCTGTAAGATGAAAGCAGGCTGTCGATTTATTCTCTCAGAAACAATCAAATGACCTCTACTACTTAAGTCAAACTGGTTTTTTGATTTCAGCTGCATCTCATTAAGGTCGATATGTCATCCTTTCTGTGTATTTAGGCGTGACCGAGGTGTTGTTCCTTTTATTCTTTTTATCCTTATAGCTGTTCCTACTGGAAGAGACAAGGGAGCGCAAGTTTGACGGCTACGCTCGGACCATCCAGAAAGCCTGGAGGAAATATGTCGCCCGCAAGAAGTACGTCCAGATGAGGGAGGAAGGTGAGTAAAGATGCCCAATTCTACTTCAAATAATTTGGCTGCTTGTGGCTTCAGCTCTCACATAACTTTCACTATTTTTAGCATCTGATCTGCTGTTAAACCGGAAAGAGAGGCGGCGACACAGCCTGAACCGAAACTTCGTAGGGGACTACCTGGGAATGGACGACAGACCAGAGCTTCGGCAGTTTCTTGCCAAGAGAGAAAAGGTTGACTTCGCTGATAAGGTCACCAAATACGACCGGCGGTTTAAGGTTCCTTTTCCTTGTGTTTCTACTAATTTTTGATATATTTTTTTAACACTTATAAAGAGGATATAACCTTTTTTTTTTTTACTTTTTTTTTTTTCTCAGGGAATTAAAAGAGACTTAATTTTGACTCCTAAAAGTGTTTATCTGATTGGAAGAGAAAAGGTGAAGCAGGGACCAGAGAAGGGTCAGGTGACCGAGGTGCTGAAGAGGAAGATCGACGTGGAGAAAATCTTGGCGTTGTCTCTCAGGTACAAAAGTTTTTATAATTTAAAACATAGAGATTTTCACACCCACAAACTTCAATGTATTTAAAGTGAATTTTTATGAGACACACCAACACAAATGCACACATCTTTGTGAGCTGGAGGGTCAAGGATTAAATGTTTTCCAAATAAATGTGTGAAAGTTTGTTGTATTCAAAATCTCCCATATTTTCAAGTCTTAAAATCCTTAAAGAGCATACTTTACTTACACTTTCTATTTGCCCTATCTTTCAAAATCCCAGTTATGTACCGTACTTTGAATATTGTGGTTCCAAGGCAATAAAATGAAAAAGCAGTTGTAAACACATGTAAGGAGAGGAGCACTGTGTTGATTGATTGCTTGTGTATATTTACAGCTTTAGAGCACAAGGGCTCAACAATAATTCCCTTGTGATTATAGTGGAAGCTTAATCAGTAATGAATACAACATGGGCTAAACAAATTAACTTTAAAGCAGCAAATTGTATGCTTTTCCAATCTAAAAAAGTTTTGTTTCCTGACTCTGTTCTGCATTTCTGATATTACTTAAATATTTCCTATATGATGACAGGATTTATTTTAGTACAAGTTAATGAAAAATGCATCTGGCTCCCCCTCACCAATATCTAACTAGAGGGCAAAGGTTTGATGGTATGTTAATCTGTAACCTGGGTGTGACCATAAAAACTGTGAGGGATCCACTTTGCCTTCAAGATTTTGAGTATGTTAATTATAGACCAAGATATTAAAATTATTTCCAGTGCTTCTAAATAAAACAAGAATCAAACTGAGGGCTTTATGTCCTTTGATGATATTCTGTGTTCTTACATTTTATAATCTACCAAATCTGTCTTTAATTGCATTTTGATTTGATTTAATCAGATTCAATCATAAGAATTCAGACATTTTTCCTTTTTTAGAATCTTAAAATTACTTTCATCCATTTAAAAAATGGATGAAATGTAAATTTTTTTCAAGGTATAAATACTGGTAGACACCACACAATAAAGGCTGTAGACATCAGAGTGCAAAGGTCAAGGATATTCTTCAAACCCACAGTCTGGATTTCCAGTAAAAAACAGTCACCATGTTCCTGTAAAGTCACACAAAGGATGATGAAAACATATGGAGAAGATTTAAGGTGTTGCTAAAGTGCTGCACAGTCAGGAACACATAATCAGGATACAGTATGTTTATTATGATGAAATCGGCACAAAAAAAAAAGTTGTGGTCTCTAAAATGTTGATTGAGATGCTGTGAAAATCAGTTCAGAGGTTGAGTAGTTGATTTAATTTAGTGGCTTTTGACTGTTGGGTAATGCAGACCATGTGATGGGGAGAGTGAAAGTTAGAGCTGTAAAGAAACTCATCAGAGGCAATCTCCTCATAATGGAGGAACAAACTTCCCCTGTGCAGAGCCAAACGGCTAGGCTGTCGTCCCTAATCAGAGCTCAGCTGCTATTGTGAGGTCCTGAATGCAAAACTGAAAGCTGACTCTTCACAGAACAAAAAAAATAGAGGGGGATGCTGATGCTCTGAGATGGGTTGTTATGAATTAAAGTTTTCTCAAAACGTTGACTCTTTCAGCTCCCTGCAGGACGACTTCCTGATCCTGCATGAGCAGGAGTATGACAGCCTGCTGGAGTGTGTTTTTAAGACAGAGTTCATCAGCTTACTGAACCAACGGTTTGAGGAGAAAACCCAGAGGAAGCTGCCACTCAAGTTTAACAACACGTAAGTTTACGCATCCTGGAAAATCACCTTTTAAAACATTAAACTCTCCTCTCGGGCTTTTAAGATTAAGTGCAAAATATAAAATGTATAAAATATATGGCATTTATCCCCAGACTGGAAATGAAGCTAAAGAAGGAGAACTGGGGCTTTCTGAGCGGGGGCGGCTCCAGACAGGTGCTGTTTGTGCAGGGACAGGGAGATGTAGCTGTGCTGAAGCCATCGAACAAAGCTCTGCAGGTCAGCATCGGACCGGGCCTCCCCAAAAACACACGTGAGTATCATCTGTAAAGCAGAACACTGACCTACTTGCATAACGAATCATTACAGTATAACATTTCTTATATTTTGTATTCCTTACTGTCCCCTTATAATTGCTAGGTCCAACCAGGAAGAGTTTTAGTCAAAGTCGCTCTAATACTTCCAGAAATCAGCACCACAGGCCATCAAGAGCAGCACCAGGACCTCCAGGTATGCTCATCCAACTTTTTCAGCTTCCCGGCTGCTACTCCATTGTTCACATCATCTGTTAAAGCATCTCACATATTTTCTCTTTGTAGCTGGTCACCAGAACGGGGGCCTAAAAAACACTAACCACATCGCCAATCAGAGGAACTCGCAGCATCATGGACAGAGGCATCCCTCGTCCTCCAACTCCACCCGCCCGTTTCTGCCCAGCAACATCGACCAGCTGAGGGATCGTGATGGAGGTAGCCGGCAGCAGCCAAACCTGGACTGCCTGCGGGTTCCGGACCAAGGCGCTGCAGGGTGAGAAGTGGACACAAACTGACAGATAGCAGCAATCCACACAGTCAGGATGCGGTTGACCTAATGAACCAAACATGAGAAAAACAAGCAGCTTGTATTGTTCTCCATCTTGTAACAAATGGTTTCTTGTGGCTGCAAGCTATAGTTAACCTTTTAGAGCCTCCCAGTCAGGGACCCAGAAAGAATATAATAGAGAATCAGTAAAGGAAAGATTAGGGTGATGGTAAAGATGGCTTCCAGTTCGGAACTTATTAAATAAAATGCATGGTCAAAAAAGTTGGAAATAAGCTAATCAGTATTTATGGCTGCTCTAATTCCACTGAGGATTTTTCAGTCTATTATTAAGCGCTTGATATTGATGACATGCCACTTAATTATTTAAATGTAAATACATCAGAGACAAGTATCTATGTTGAATGCAACAGAACTTTTCTTTTCATTTCTTCTACAAGCTTTTTTTCCCTTTTTTTTCTGCAAGAATTAGGAGTCCATTTTTATGGGTTAATAGCCTGTATTTGCTAAAACCGTTTGATGGATTGATAAACCTCATCAATTGGCAGATGGTATACACAGACGATGTCCTTTTTTAGTAAGCTTAGTTGAGATATTCCTTGAATTATTGTTTTAACATGCAGTATTTCATACATGTTCCAAGCTCACTTCACAGATGGAATTGCATTAGTCTTTCTTTGACGGGGGGGTCAAAAATCAGTCTAAAGTCTAGAGAGTGGGGTCCTCATCCTGAAAAGTTTCTGGGAACCCCAAAGTTAGGGATGAGCACCATATTTTGACACTTTGATACCTCTGCTGTTGTGTCTTTAATCTGACATAATCTGGCTGATTCGTTCTCTTGTAGCTCTGGAGGTGGACGGCCAGCACCAAACGGAGGAATGTGAGTTGGAGTGTTTGCAGTGTTTTTGGTGGTGGTTTAGAATAGAAGAGAGAAAAATCTAACGCCCTAATATCTCCTCAAAATATGAGTCTGTAGTTTGATTTAATGTCATTTCATTTTCTGATTCAGGGATTTGATTAGACCTCCCTTAATATATGGGATGATTACCAATCTAATTTAAAGGGGACATATCAAAAATCCACTTTTTCATTGTGTACGCAAGGTTTCTACAAGTCCAGAGAAGTTTAAGTTGGTCTCCGGGTTTTGGGTTGCTAAATGCCTTTCAATCCATAGAGTTCTCACAACTCTATATCACCTTTTTTTTTAATCTATGCTGTTGCAGTATTTGCTGTTGAAGTGCTAAACAAGGTCACAGACTTCCGGCTAACTTATTGAGTGAATCCACCTTTTCTTTTTCTCACAGAGTTTTTCTTGTTCAAGTTAAGGGATGCCTAATCAACAAGCAAATACATCTAAATTCCCTGTTGTTTGGTGTATTAACCAACATAAGTCAGTACACTATCATAGGAACTCTTTAGAAGTGACTGGTTAAATTACATTTTTCATGGGAATTTACCTACATCAGTGCAAAAAGTACCCTTTGTTTGCATGAATCACATTAGGAGAAGAGAGATTCAGCAACCCTGACCAGTAGGATTATTAGCTAAAAGTCTTAATCTGTCTGAGACGTCAGGATCTTCTGTCTAGAAACAATGGAGACAGCAAAGCAGTGAGCTGCAGATAGCGTTAAAATGAGAAGGAGCTTTATTATAGATTTGTTGATATAACATAGTGCAGCATTCTGGTGATGTTGGTGATGTTTGCTCCCATTTAGCTCCTCAATTACATAATCCTACTGTGAGGTTTGATAAGCAATATAAAACAAACAGTTTTTGCAATCTTTTTTTTTTTTTTCATGGGAAGACATGATCCAAACACATGCAGCTTCATGGTGGTAGCACTTAACTATGTTGGGGTGTGTATAAAACACACGTATAAGAATTAAGAATCTTTGTCGTCACTGTATGGACCGACGGACAAAAATAAAGACCTGTTGGAGACGAATGAGCATCCTTTGAGTCGATAAGAAGATTTAGTTTCATGTTGTGGTAGTTTTTATAGTTGCAAAGCCATCAGACATGTAGTTTGTGTTATAATTGTGTCAGTAACATTAAACCAATTCTTTGCAACTTTTAACCCAAGTATTAGCTTGATAACAGGTATATGAGATAGGTTTTCAGGCTGGTTGCAGCATTGTGTGCGTATCAGTGCTTACGCACTAAGACTGTTTAATTTTGCAACAGTGCAGTGTTATCAGTTGCTTTCAGGTGTACTAAACTTGGAAGTTACAAGTCTAGCGCCCCTAGTGGCTAAAGGACAGACGGCTTTAATGATTGTATTCTAGTTACTGCTGTGACCTGCATTTCTCTGCTATTGTTAAAGAATCATTTTTTTTATTTCTATTACAAAGTTAAAACATACAGTAGTGATCGTTTCAAATTATATTTTTCTTTCATTTTTCTCTCACTCTTGGTCAGACTCTGGCTTAAACATCAAAGGCTGAACAGTTTGGATTGTTAAACCTTTGCAATCAAACTACAAATATGGCCCTACAGGGAGGGGTGTAACACTCTACTGTTGTAGGGGGCAGGGTATGAAGTACCTCATTTGCATTTAAAGAAACTACACCAAAAAAAATTGTATGCCAATTAGTCTCTTCTTCAGTCAGGGTGGACAGAGCCTGAGACCTCTCGCAGCCAAAAAAAAATTATTAAAGTTGCTGTCACTGTACAGATTAGATGCTAAAAGAACCACATCATGTCAACCCCGGGCAGTAATGTCAGCACTATACCTTATATCAATGAAAGATAAGAAAGTTAGCATGTTGTTTAGTGGAGGAGCTTCTTGAAAGGGAGTTAAAATGGTGATGGACACATTTTCTTTGACAGGGAGGGGAGCTCCTGTTTAGGGAGAAGAATTAATTAATTACACCGTTATGAAAGAATCAAGCGAAATACCAATCTTGGGGTGATTCTGATGAAAGGAAAGCATTATAAGATGGTTTAAAAAATATATATATTACCACTTATGATGTTTTTAGAAACAAAAATGTCCCCGAGAGAATTGTCAGTGCTTATTTACTTGGTTGATCTCAATCAATTATACTGCTTGATGTGTAAAAATGATTTGTTTTTGTTTTTTTGTCTCTGTGTATTTTTTTGTGTTTGTTTTTATTTATTTTTTTTTTATCTCAGGGTTTGCTATTTTTTTATGTTTTTGGAAAATGATTAATATTCAGTCTTCTGTTTCATGTTTTGGATAGTGTTAACAGTTTAATGTTTCTGGATCATTGCCTCATTTTCTTTTCTTTACTAAAAAATCTGTTAGGTATGGAGGACATATGGAGATTGTATTCTGTATGGAGTAGTTTCACTGCCTAATACTTTTTACTTCTATTTGAGTAATATCTTAAAATATCCTTACTCTTACTTGAATAAAATGTTTGGCTGCTTCACCGACCGAGGGAATAATAATTCTACTGATTAAAGAAAACAAGCTGGTTACATCTGAGGAGCAACTGATTGGTTTAGCCGTTTTCCTGTGCGTTCTGGGACCAGAAGGGTCACGGAAAAGCTGGAGTGGATAAATCAAAAAGAAAATGGAAATGAAAATATGAATTTTATTTTTAGAAGTGTGTTTAGGAAAGTTGTTTATAATCAGATTTATGAACTGTGCTTTTTTAAATCTTCATTTATAAATCCAACTGTTTAATAATGGATTAATAAATACAATTCACAATTCCTCTTTAATTATTAAATTTAAAATATGCACTTAAAATGCCTTTCAAATAGGATTTCAACTTGCTTGATCTCAATGTTATATTTAAAATAGCTGTTTTTCTGTTTCACTGATTCTCTATAGCTCCTCCGCAGCTAGATTTCACTGTGCAGGGAAAACCAGAGCATGTGTTAGAGGGCCATCGTGTGGCTCATTAGGAAACAGCACCGTATCTGTGTGTGTTTGTAAAAAATTAGGGCTGAAAAATAAAAGCTGAACTCCCCTAAAATGGTGGAGAAAAGTTTAATATTTAACTTTATGCCTCTAGACATCTTTTTTAGACATTTGTTTTATCAGAAAGGGTTAAGAGTTGCTGAGGATGCTCAGATGTTTACATGCAGCTGTCGTCTGACCCAAGTCACTGCATCATATAGGCTTTAAATATTTCAAGAAATATCCTGTCCTGACTGCAGACTTGGATTTCTCCTCTTTTCTTATAATAGGGCCCACAGACCATCAGCCCACAGGCCTCCACCAGGAGGGGGGCGGCCAAAGCCTGCACCCAAACCAAAACCCCAGGTGCCCCAGTGCAGAGCTCTGTACGCTTACGACGCTCAGGATACAGATGAGCTAAGCTTCAACACAGACGACGTGATCGACATCATCAAAGAGGGTACTTTTTTTTTTTTTATGTTCCTTTTCTTTCCGCTCTGTCACCTCCTCATGTTTCTGCAATCTGATCATGTCTGAGCAGACGCCTCCGGATGGTGGACAGGACGACTTCGTGGGAAGCAGGGACTTTTCCCTAACAACTACGTGACCAAGATCTAGGAACTGCTGGCATTTCAGCACAAGACAATGCACCTGCCTGCGTCTCTGTTGGCCCCTGGTGGCCCCTGGCTCCGAGGATGGCACAGAGCCCACAGTCGGGGAAAACACTGCAAGACTCTTCTTCCACTACTGCCTTACATTTTATGAATGTAACTCTGTTACACCATCAGACCAAACAACTGTCCTGTCGGGCTTAATATTCTCCAAAGACAAAAAGACTGCTGGGCCTAAGGGTCTGTCCCCTCTGAGTACTGAACAAACTATTTATTGTATTTATGGATCTCTGTATTTTCCTTTTACTCACCTTATCATATATTGTAGAGGATTAGTGCTGCAGCGTTTTGAAGCATTCAAAAGATATCGGCTAAATCTCTGGGACCAGGCTGTGATTTTTCACTCTTTTTTTTTCTATTCTTTCTATTTTGCTTTTAGATGAAGGTTTTATCAGTTGAAGGAAACTGAGATTAAGTTTAACAGGAATATTTATTATAATGGAGACATTTAACTGCAGGAACAGACAAAGAATCATAATGCTGAGTAATGATTTTAAGAAATTAAAATACCAAAGTAAATGTTTTTTTCCACTGTTTTTTTTTTTTTTTTCTTCTTTCACTTCTTAGGGCATTGCAGTGAGGTGGAGTATTAGGTGAAGATCTTTCCTCACTATCATGGTGTTTTTGTTCTTTAATGGCACCAGTTTATTTCATGTAAACTGTAACCTGAGCGTGAAGTCTGTGGTGTATTAGCACTTTATTGGTACAGGTACCTTGGACACAGAAGGCATCTCACGTTCAAAGCAGACAAAGCTTTTGTCAATTAAGTAGATATTTTGATGAGCAAAAGCAAAAAAGTCACCTAGTTACTGAGGGGAATCACATGTTTACAAGAAATTAAAACAAAATGCTTTTTTTCCTAGATATTAATCTGTATATGTGTTCATATGTAGGAGTGCACCTGTTGGTGGGTACAAGTTAAAAGGATTTCTTCGTTTTTAACTTGGAGGATGTTTGTTTTGTAGATCTTTTTTTCTCAGCTGTGCTTCTTAAAAACAATAGTTTTATTGTATGTCCAGCTCTGCTACAGCATCAGTTATCACAGACTTGGGTGAAAGGATTTTAATGTTTTGTTAAGCTGTTTTAGGTTTGTGTTTCTGCACTTTTTTTATTTTCACTCGTACAAACATTCCTTAGTTTGTTTTAATCAGATGACCACATTATGCTGTAGCCAGTAAAAGCTGCCGGGACTCCTTTCTTAAAACTGCATCAATAAATATAGTTTCGTCTTAAGATCCTTGTTCTATTTATACTAGTAGTTAAGTATTAATCAGTCATCAGTTAATGCTTTTCTGACTCTTATCACAGATTTTTTTTTCTACATCAACTTTAACTCCATATAAACATTGTTGTACATCAAGTATGACATTGAGACCAGCAGCTTCAGAAAATATCGCCCTCTGCCGGCCATTAGACAGAATGCCAGTTTGAATTCACATCCATTTGAAGCTGAAAATCAGTCAATACAAGCATCTTGGTACACTGGAAGATAATTAAATATGTTAATTTTAGTGCTTAAATTCAAAAAGCTACCTGGCTTTTATTTAATTAAACATTAGTAAACATTGTCTTTGATACCCTCTACCAGGATATGTGTTTTAAGTGGCCGATCATACAAATATTCATGTGTGCTACTTGGGTTCCCTGTGGAGCACTCTTGGACCACACAAAACATCAAAAGAAAGCCAGAATGCAGTTTCTTGCTCAGTGGTTCAAAATTCTCTTTTCATGTAAAAGTAAATTTTTATAAATTCTTACTCTTTAACATTTTTTTTCTCCCTCTCTGCATCTTCAATGAATTTATTTCAATGTATTAATCTGAAATGTTGGTAATAGACAGAATATTCAACAGAGGGGGTTAAAGTACCCAAAGATTGTACTCTAGAGTAACACAACTTAATAGTTTTACCCAAAGAGTAAAAAGTAGATATTATTCAAGTAAAAGCATTGGTGGACAAAGTACTCAACAGGTGTGCTTGATGCTTGTTTTTTTTTTTTTTTATACTTTAATAATCCCAGACAGAAATTACTTCTCTGCATTAAACCCAGGAGCAGTGGGCTGCCATTGTGCGGCGCCAAGGAAGCAGTGTGGGGCTAAGGGTCTTGCTGTTTTAAAATACTTAAGTATTAAAATTACGAATTCTTTTTTCTTTTATCAACACATTTCTGTATAATTTTCAGAGAAATTTTAAAAATCTTTGGTTACTTTCAGAAACTGATGTATTGATGCGTGAACCTTTGCTACAAATTCTACACCATCTATAAAGAACTTCAGCATAAAAATGCCACAAAAAATAAGGAAAGCTATTTGCATTATTTCTTATTTAGAACAAACCAAAGGAAAAAAAAACAGGATGGTCTTGATTCTCTTCACACTTTCAATATTTAATAGAGGCTTAAGGTTGAATCTATTACCAAAAAGAAACTAGAATCTGCTTTGAGAACTCATCCTACTGAACAACTTGATCACATGGCAAAAACTAACGCTTTAATATAATTATAAACTACTAATAATATCTGCCCTGAGTTTCTCACAATTTTTGGAATGTCGTGCAAAATCTCTAAAACAGTGGTGTCATGATTCAGTCCTAATGGCCGCCATCTGCCATGTTGAAATTGCATTTCAAAAAAGAAAAGAGCAAGAGCAGATTATAAAGCTAAGCTGAGCTTGAAGGACAAAGTAACAGCTTCTAGAAATGACGTGGAGTAGAAAGTACAATATTTGACTTTGAAATGTAGTAAAAAAAAAAATTTACTCAAGATATTCAAAACAGTACTTAAGTATGTTAATCAAGAAAATGTATTTTGCTACTTTCCACCACTGGTTAAAAGTTAAATTATTTGTTAAAAAGGCCATTCATGTACTGACTAACTCATAACATCTGATATTTAAAGTCATGTAATACAGATAAAAAAAAAATGTAGTTGTGACTAAATTACAATTAAAAGACTAGATCAAAAATAATTAAACAAAAGTCTTCCGAAGGAAAAAACTAAAACTAGTAATTTGTAAATAAAATTCACTCCTTATTGTATATTAGCTTGACTTGGTAGGATCAAGTAAGCTTG
>NW_015151014.1:347741-374812 GCF_000732505.1 Cyprinodon variegatus | reverse complement strand
ATCTACTTTTACAGGCATGGCTCATTAAATGTGATAATTGATAGTTATAGCTAACAGCTCATTAAAAGACCTTTACCTTAAAGATAAATAGAATAGAATATAGACTATTTTTGTCTAAGGTCTTTCAGAAATAAACATTTCAGCCAACAAAAATAAGCTATTGCAGAATATGAACTCAATACTTTGCAAGACGTTATTTTTTTTAGATAGAATAAAGCATCTGTGATGCTGTATGTAGTTCTGGTAAAGATCAACTGGTTTACCCTCATCTTTGTCTTAACATTAAACCATACTTCGCTTGTGCACCGTTTTTTCTCAATTATCCACTCAGCTTTCAATTATATTATATGATCTATATTGTTAGGGTCGTCTTTAAATTTCTGTGGTTGATCATATGCATTATAAATATTTCCTGAAAACAGAATGTGAACACTAGAAATAAATCACTAAATATAATATAAATAAGCACCTCATTTATAATCTAGTTCAAAATGTGCCTCTATGAAATTGTTAGCAGCAAAACTTTCTATTCTGTGTAAAATGTTTTTAGCTGATGTGTTTACATTACTTTACGAGATATTTAGATGAAGAAAATGGTAAGCATTACAGTCATGGTCCCAGGAAAATAAGAGGTGAAACCAAAGGACAAACATTGTCCCTAAAGTTAATTGCTTAACTTAAAACATTTCCAGAAAAATCTATGACATTCATTCAATCATGTAAACCTTAAAAATAAAAAAGACACCAATCAAAGGACTCAACAAGAGTTATCCAAGTTTATTAATATTATTTTCAAAACTAATATAAATCCCACATAATATTATGATCCTGGTGCCTTTAAGTCAATGAATGCATGGATACCTGCTTTAAGTACTGCATTTCAACACTCAATTTAAAACATTTTTTCCTTTTTTTTTCTTATTATTGGAGTGGAAACACATGGCCTCAGCGCAGTCAGGTTCACAACTAATCTACCGTTTTCTCTCTTGTGCAAGTCTATGCGAGTGAGTTAGTCAACAGTATTAGTGTTTTTGTTGTTTTTTCTTCCTCTTTCTGCAGCATCCAAGATTAACAATGCTGCTCAACTACAGAGAGACAAAAAGGGATGGTGGCTAAATCAGAAGTGCGAGAACAAACGGTAAATCTAAACTTGAGCTGTGTTTTTCCCCTCTGAGCGCACACGCACGCACACAGGAGATCAAAAAGTCATCGCCACTGCCACTATCAATTTAACAGCATGATCACCATTTTTCAAATCTCTTCAACACATGTAGGCCTGAGATTATCTCACAAAAAAAAAAAAAACCTTAGTTAGGCTTTGCACACCTGTCTGTGGGTAGAACCCCGAAAGAAAAGAGAAAAAAAAAAAAGATTCACAGCAGTTCCCGACAAACGCTCAGTTTGGAAACAACAGTCAAGAGAGGGATGTGACATTCTTTTCCTTGCTCCCTAAAATACACGGGATGATGATGATGATAACGGTGCCGTCGTTGAATGAAGGTGCAGGAGGGTGTTGTTATTGTAGCAAAGCATGTGCATATCCTGGGAATGAGGTGAACCATGGAGTCAATTTCCACTCTTGAAATACTGGGTGTGCACTAATACAGCAGCTGATCTGTTAACGTATTTCCTTTGTTAGGAATGTCTTGATTTGCTTTAAAAAAAAAAAACATCTTTCACTAACAACCCACATCTGCTAAACATAAACTAATCAATACAATGACTGGTAAGATGAATCCTGCAATGTTTTTTCAACTGAAGGTTGACATTCTATTCTAGTAAAGCAAGGCATTAGGTTTGCGGAAATGCATCTTTACTAGAGCAGCGCCCCTCACCTGCAAATCACTAGGCTGTGTAAGCCCACGTTAAATGTGCAAAGAAATGCATTGCAAGGAAACATGCAGAGAAACAAAACGGAAATGACACTTGAGGAAACAATCAAAAGCTACATAAAAGCTTCATAAATACAATAAAATCTTAAATTCAAAGTGAAGAAATCTAGTTGTTCTACTATGTGAGAGCTGGCACTCCAGGCTCGATGCTTTTTTTTTTTTTTTTGTCTATTCTTTTTTTCTTTTTTTGCTCGTAGTTGAGCTGCGCAGGTAATTCATGCCATCTTTGGTTGACTGCAGTACTGAAGAGAAAGTTAATATGATCTGAAAATAAATTCCAAACAAACAAAAGTTGTTGTAGGGGGAAAACAGCATCAACTCTCGGCAGAAAGCTGGGCCTCAATGTCCACTCTGCAGATGGGGCACTTCTTATTGGTGAGGAGCCACTGATCCACACACAGCTGATGGAAGAGGTGCATGCATGGCAGGCGCCTGGAGGAAAAACACATGGATATCAATTTTAGAGCCTTGTAGTATCATAACATTTCCTAAACAGTGATAGTTGAAGGCAGGTTTAGTCTATGAAACATCTTTCCCACTGAAAATAGCGCATTAACCCGGGTTTTTCAACATCGATCTATCCGCTGACAATCAGCATTTAGATCCCTTCCCACTGGTAAAACAAGCTGGATCTAACCCCTTGCTGGCAAGCTGCGTGGCCCTAGTCCCCCTGCAGCTGCGTTTCTGGTGACACCATCATGCTGGGTGAGCACTGATGATGTCAGTGTGACAGAATTCAGGAAAGTAAACAATGGAGATCAACATATAAGGAAGCCAGGGTATAGTCAGTGTGCTTTACTGTTTCTCTCTTTTGTCCCTCTAAATCCCCATACCAGTGCTTTTCCATGTTTATCAAATGTAAACAGGGTTGTTTCGGCTTATTAGATCAGAAGCAACTGGAGCGGTGTGTTGACGTCCGTACGTTGTGTTCAAAGGTGTCACGTAATTTAGCGGGTGAAACTGGCTCTGGTGTTCTCAAAGCATGCCGATCAGAGCCAAGGCGAATTGTTCCCAGCTTTAAATGGGTTTTTCCTCAATTGTGAAAGGGGTATTACAGTAAAATACATATTAGTTAAACATGCTTTGGTTTGCTAAAATACTAATGCTACTAAAATTTTACAAACACTACAAAGTTATCATCTACTATTGGGACCCTATTCTAACAGCAGCTTCTATAGCACCATTTGCTTCAGATGCCAACATAAACAAGTTTTTAAGATGCTAATGCTAGCATTGTTATACTATTCTGAGCCTAAAGAAACAACAGTAACAGAAATGTTAACATGCTAACATTAGCATTGTTAAGCTTATTCACCAACCCAGGCTAAATTAACCAAAGATAAAATGCTAACATTAACATGCTAATATTAGGATTATGAAGCTTATATGCTATCCTGAGCAAAAAAAAAAAAAAACCATCAACAGAAATATTAACATGCTGATGTTAGCGTCGTTAAGCTTATATGCTATCCTGAAATTAAAAAAAGCAAAAGTAAGTGGAATGCTAACATTACAATGCTAATACTTTAGCAAGGTTCAGTGGAGCTATTTAGTAATAAACAGGTGCCTCCATTAACTGCTATAGTTATTATCATTAAAAACTTATTAAAATATTAAGTTGACAAAAATCTGGATTTCACATAAGTAAAATCAACAACTGAAGATTACGAAAATCATTTTCTTTATCAGTTTTGTTTTCAATCTTTTCTTTAAATATATATATATCATAGCTTGTCATTAGTAATTAGTCATTAAACAAAAGCGTATAAATAATATATATATAGCCAATTAAATGTAATCAAAAGGTGTTTTTATACACAAATTCTACTTTGCATTGTATCTGCATGTAAGAACAATAGGTTCAGGTGTCAGTAGCAGTTACTGGAAGTAAAATGCAAAGATAAGGTATGAAACAAACTAAATGGTACAAAACCTCCAAATAAAACACAACTGCCTTTATAACACCAGAGGGCACCATCTCCTCCTGGAAAAACCTGAGTGCGTGCCAAAAAACAACTCCATGAGGCCAGTAATTTTACAGCACTCTGGGACTTTTCTGCTGATTACCACAACTCCTCTGGGTTGTTTTTAAAGGAAAAATTAAATCCCGCTAGACGCTGGGAACCTGGAATATCTGCACCTGTCTTCCCACCTGTGTTGCGGGCTCACAGATACTTCCCCCAAATGCATAATTGAACACATTTAAAGCTGTGAAAAACATGCATCCAAACACCCAGGAGAGTTTTACCTGACATCCTCCCCCTCCTCCAGTATTGACAGGCAGATGGTACACTTCTCCTCGGTGTCTTCATCTGCCCCTTCATCTTCGTCTTGCTTGCCGTGCAGCTTTCTCTGTCGGGGACAAACATTTGGTGACATGAATATCAAAAGGTAGATCAGTCAACCAAGTGAATCATCTTAACAAATCACTTAAACTGCTCAACTAAACCCCTAATATGAGATTAAAATGAATGACTTGAGCCCCATAAAGGTAACTTTGGTATTTCAACAAAATAAACTTAAAATTTGGGAACAGAGGGAATGGTCATTTTGTCCAAAACAGAAAAGAAAAATTTCTATCTTAAGTCTCAAATCAAAGTAATCCAAATGAAAAAAAAAAAGATATCAGCCAAATTTCCCAGCCCCCAAGGACAACAGTAATATCTAATGTACATGTGAGCAGAGACATGTCTCCAAATCGATTTGTTCGTTTTGATTCTCACCGATTCTGGGGTTGCGTGCATATTTTTCCCAATAGATGCCCAAGCTTCAGGGGTTAACTGTTGGTCAATGTCTCTCTCCAACACCTTCTGTATTGGGTGGCAGGGTGTTAGATTGCTTGTTTAGGTACAATTTAAAAACCTCTAAGGAACCCCCCTCCCCCCCAAACATATCTTCACGGCTACAATCTCAGGTAAAAGACACTACAGTGTTTTCTAAAGCATCAGACCGCTCTGTCCCAGAATAAGCTTCAACAGACATGCAAATGTATGTCCAAAAATGTGCAGAAATTGTGAGACAGTTCCAATCACTCCAAGCAGGCTTTACCTTCTTGTACTTGTGTGGGTAGGTGCACCTCTCTATGGTTCCCTGAGAGGCTCCTCGATTCACAGTCCCAAGTCGTTCCTCTAAATGCAGCAGGTCCTGAAGAAGACACCCAGAAAAACATTTGAAAATCCTCACGTCAGACCGACAAATTGTTCACATTTAAACTCAAGGTCAACTCTTCCTGGATCAGTGGTAAAGTGTGTGAATGGCAATGTGTAGAACAGCAAGACTTACATTCAATTACATAAAAATCGGGATTTTTTTTCAAAGTTTTTTTTTTAATCATGAACCTCATTTAGGTTAATTATGTTTAGTATGACTTTAGGGCATTTTTTATCATCTTTGTTTTCTCACACCGGTAAAGAATTATTTAATGAGATGTTTATATTAACTTAAAATTTCAAACTAAAAATATTTTTATTAGGCCTTTTGGTTTTAGTATTCTGATCAGAATTTCAATTTGTTCCTTCTATCTTTGGTATTTCCTCATAACGATCATTATTTCTAAAGTCCATGTACCAAATATCATTTCTATCTGTTAAACCCCATCACACCTTGACGATTTAACCAGCTTATGCCTGATATCCCAGAATCTTCTAAAACGCTGGCATACACTGAACTTTCTATGTATTTTTTCAAGTTTGGGCGTATACGTAGATTATACATAAAGAGTCCAGAACTTATGTCCAACGACAGCCTAACCTATGCATAACGCAAGGCAGCATAATGCCCATTAAAAAGTCACAAGCCAGTGTCCTGAGGGACACTGGCTTACCTGTAACTTGTGCCGCACAAATGGGCATACGCTTATACAAAACGTACCCATAACTTACAGTATCAAACGTATGCCAGTGTTTTTGCTAGATTTTTTGTAAGTCAGGCATATGCTGGTCAAGGTGTGACAGAGGCTTTCTATCCTATTTAGTCCTTTTAATGCTCACACAGGTACTATGAACTTATCTAAAGTAAAGATGAACTGGGACAGTACAGAGGAAAGAAGAATTAAAGTTAGCCATTTGAAGTACCACTGAGGTCTGATGCAAGAAATAAGGAGTCCATTTCAAAGGAAACCTTTGCATTTTTTGACAAGTTGAGACAAAAATGTGGCTCATTCAGGCAGTGAGATGAAATACGGAATAATAGAGAACAAAGAAAGAAACTTGTTTTTTTCCATAAAGTTTTAAACTCTAGCCATCATGGATTCTCAAAATCTTACAGATAAATTAAAGATCTGCCTGGGTAATACAGAAAAAGATACATCCAAAGATGATTGTTTTGGTATTAATAGCCCCACTAAATTCTTATTAAAATGCTTAAGACAGTTTACAATATCCCCTCCAAAAGGGAGACCCTGCTCTGTATTACCCACTGTGCCATGTTATCCCAACTATAAAATCAATAATTAAGACCTCTAAAAAGAAAGGCTAGAAAAACATTTGTCCTTGCATGACCTCATGTGATACAGTAGCTCTATAAAAGTAATTAAAACTGGCTTAAATTGTATAAGTTATTTTATAAAAGTTGGAGACTGGAAACTGATCACGAAACTTAAGATTTATTCCCTTTGCCTCCCCTACATTAGTTTTAAATGTACAAAGCTTCATCATATTATCTCTTAAAAAGTTACTCTAATAATGAAAAAAAAAAATCTCATGTTATTTTTCCTTTTATATGAACTATTAAAGATATAAACTTGTCCATTGAGGCTGATCATCACTTCTACTTGAGTGCAATCAGTCTTTTGGGGTCTGCTTCATAAAACTGAGAGTCTATACCTACGTACTGGCAGGAAGGTTAAACAAAATAAAAATGAAAAAAAAAAATAAAAATTGGACCACGTTCCTCCACCACATGGCATACCACTAAGCTGTAATCATTTATTTTTCCTGTATATTGGTGAAAACAGATTAACAACACATGTTTGGGCTGAATCTCAGTAATTACAGGTGGTGTGGAGATGAAATCCACATTGATAGTATTGATGGTACAGAGTGCAGCGATGGCTGCAGCACTGTGTGTTTGCAGCAGAGTTTTGCCCCTTTTTCCTTTAGGAACAAACGGGTGCTGTTCTCACCTCGTAGGTTCTTCCAAAGCCAGTCATTCTAGATGAGATGTACCTAATGTGCGGGTAGGTCACTTCAGAAATGCCAGTAGTGTGCTGTAAAAACAAAGGAGGTCCAATATGAAGAACTACTACAAAAACAAAATGAACTTAAAAAGGGTCTGAATAACGAGGAAAGACCTCATTATCATCCTGTATTGTTCTTGTTTTTTTTAATAGTTCCAATTACTTGATGTTAAAATCATATTTTTTTTAGCAGAACTGTTTAAAGTCTATGATTTAAAAATGAACTGAAAAAGATTCTGAAGTTATTTAAGTGTAGCTATTAAGCAAAATAGATGCCTGCTTATTAAAACTAATGAATCAAATCAAAAAAGTACAAACTAAACATGTTAGTTGGTAGTCGAGGAACCTGAGCAAACACTTGAGATGTGAGCTTCTATTAATTGCTAACACATGATTTATAAAGGCTGCTGAACTATTCTTTAGGTAAATAACTTTATAAGCGTCAGCAGAACTTGTCCCAGAAGTGTTATCATCAATGTTTAAATTTGCAAGTTTCTCCTACCATTAAGGAGATGGGGAAGTGGTGCAGTCTCGGGGGAGGGTGGTAGTGGGGGAGATGAGAATGCAGGTGCCCTGATGCGTATGAAGCCACGGGAACACCAGCCTCGATGCCAAGCTCCCTGTTGAAAAGGAAAATGTTATCAGTTCATTTCTGCTGCAGGTAGGTTTATCTACACAATGAGATTTTGGTGGAATTAAACCTGAAAACAAACCATGTTGTTCTTTGCTCGGGCTGGCGGGGATGGGAAGACATAGTCTGTGGCACGTGGATGTGGTGTCCATGGCCGTAGTTGGGGTGCATCCTGTGGGGATGTGGAGGTGGACGCTCATGCGCCCGCCTGCGCACAAAAAGCAAAATGTGTTTTACCAAAAAGGATCTGCAACCTTAAGACGTCCATGACAGCAATACTCACGTAGGATGCTGCATCATCCTCCTCCTCTGGACCTCCATCCTCTGCAGCACGTCGTGATGATGGATCCTTTGCACCGAAGGACCCAGAGGTGGCATGTGGTGCTGCAGGGTCTGGTGATCCGGAGGAAGGTGCTGAGCCAGGGGGACGCTTGAAGTAGGGAGGTGGTGGGCCGAAAGGGGAGGGGGAGGCGCGGGGGGAACGGAGTGACCTGGAGGGTGAGATGGCAACGGTGTATGGAAGGAGTGGGGAATGAGAAACTCGCCTTGCGGAGGAGGCTGAGGTGTGAGTTGGGGGTTTCCATGAGAGTGAGGGCAGGCGGGGGAGGCTTGATGATGCAGCGACCGGGTTAGAGATCCATCTGGAATTCGATGACAAGAAAAACGGGAAAATCATCAGTGTATCAATCTGATCCAAACCAACAGGAAACTACAACGTTGATGCTTAGAAACAAAGCTTTTACACCCTTTAATTCAACTTGCAAGGTCTTTGCCCTTAAATTACAAACTATGCACGACATGTTTCTTATCATTAGACATTTGATCTGATTAACAATAGATAATTTAGTCTAAAACTGAATTATTTATATGAAAATAAATTGGATTTGTGATATTTTTTACTACTAAATTCATGGTTGAACAATAAACAAAAGTACATGAAGATGAATGGATAAAAAAAAAGGATGGAAGGACGTGTCAAATCTCCCTCATAGATATGAGGAACTGTGCATAAGCAGAAAAAAAACTCTCTCTACCGTCAAGGATTCATTATTATTTGTTTGTTGAACTCACAGGTAGGGTGAATGTAATGTCTGCAGGGCTGAGGTTGTGTCTGTGGCTGAGCCACCATGGAGGAGCTGAATGAGTCCACCACAGCTGGCTGACTGGGCCCAGGGTTGGCATGTGAACCATAAGCAGGGGGCCGCGAAGAGGAGCCGGGGCTGCACGGGTCAAAAGCTGACGTGCTGCCATGGAAACTAGCGCTTCCAGTTCCGCTGGCTCGAATGCTGCTGTTGCTCAGGTCCACTGGCAGGGTTTGCTGCAGAAACAAAGTATAGACGATGCAGGAACTGCTAAAAGAGTTGGGGGTTCATTCTAAATAATCTGGTTTTCTGATTTAAATCAGAATTATGGATAAGATTAAAGTCATCATACAATAAATAGATAAAAAAAATAATAAAAAGAGAAAATCTTTATGTTTGCAACAAATTTAGATACCTGGTCATGATAGTGGGCTGCATTACTGCTGCTGCCGTTGCTGTTGTTGACTCCAGCACAGGGAGCAGGCAGAGCACTGGGCCGTTCCACAGGACAGCTCGGCTCTTGAAAGGGTAGGGTTCCTGGTGGCTGCGGTGCAGGGTGATGGATATGGTGGACAAAGTGGTGAGTATTGCTGTGCTGGGAGCCGGCGGTCTGCTGAGAGGACGACGCTTGCAAGCAGCTAGAATGGGAGTGGCTGAGGGACGTGTGTCCAGGAGAGGGGCCGCTGCATGGAGAGTGCTGCTGACAGCAGGATGGCAACCTGGGCATGGCTGCTCCTGAGCCTTCGCCTCCTGCACCAGGCAAACTTGGTCTGTTATCATCTGAGGAAGGGGGAAAAAAAACATCAAAACATTTATTATTCTAGCACTGAAGAGTTAAAAAAAAGAGCAGACGCTGTAAGAACATATCTGACCTAGTCTAGAGTAGCTGGTTTTCAGGGTTACTACAGCTTAGAGTCAGTTATATTTAGGACTAATGTTTGTGTTTAAATAAGCTGTAGGCTTAGGGACAATTTCACCTATTTATCTTAACATAAATCATGACCTTTTAGCCCAGTTTTAGCCTAGTCCACATAGTCTGATGGAGAACTTGGTTTGGACAGCCAGTTCTCAACGATGCCACATCCCCACTACGTGCGTCTGCAACCGCATCCTTGTTTTTTTGATTCCACTATCATGTTTATGAAAGGTTAGCATGAGAACCATTCGTTAAATTATATAAAATAAATAAATGTATCCTATGATTTTGAGATTTGAGACCAATTACAATCATAAAATCGCACTAATCATGTGTTAAGAACATTTCAAGCGTTATTTGTTTTGTTTTTTTCTTTTAAGACCTTTGAAATGTAGGACATTTAATGCCAATTAAAGCCTTATTTTTAGATTCATGAATTCATTCCCTTTTAAGACTTTTTAAAGATCTGCAGAACCCTGGTTTTACTATCCTCATGTCATCGTACCCTCAGTGCGAGCAGAGCCACTTGCTCTCTGTGCATGTAGACTTCCAGGTACGGAACCCGCGCAGCTGGTAGAAGGGCCCGGGGCATCATTGAGCTCGGAGGTAGAGGCGAGATGGGAGGATGATGAAGAAGATGACGACCTCACTGTCTGAGTGTGAATGCTGCCAGAGGTTGTTGGCACCACAGAGAGATCTTGGCAAAAAAGAAAAAACAAAAAGTCATAATTAGCATGACACAGTTTACCAATTTCAGTCTATTTAAAAACTGAAAGACACACTTAAATATATTTGGCTTTAAAGTAAATAGTTTGAAATCATAGACAGCTGCCCCTCCTTCACCTGTTACTACTATGCCTTTCCCTCATTTACAAGACAAATCTGGCTGTTTTCATACTTCTAGACAAGAAAACCAGGATGGAAAACAGTACATCACTAATCACAACAAGCAATCTGATTTGAAAGGTACTACTGAATATAACAGGGGTTTGTTCTATATTTTTGCTTTAATCTTTGCAACACAACAGCATAAATGTTTTGTTTAATTGGTATATCTAATAATTTTGCATGTAAATGTAATGTAAAATCCCTTTACTGTCTCACAATGGGGAAATTCACTCTCTGCATTTAACCCATCCCCTTCAAGAGCATCGGACTGCCACTGTACAGCGCCCGGGGAGAAGTGTGGGGTTCAAATCGTTTACTTGCAACCTTCTCAGACCACAATGCTTTAACCACTTAGCCAAAATAGTCAATGTATAGTTTTGGCATCAGTATGGTTTATTTTAGCACTTTTAACTGAAGCAATTTCATTGTTTTATACATCATTGCTTACTATATTTTCGAGAATAACATGAAATTATGGTATTTCCATTCCAGGTTATTTAACATTTAGATTATGACCTTAGCCCTTGTCTATTCTGTACCAAAAGGAATGAAAAGAAATAAAGATAGGAAAACTGCTGCATATAGTATGCTAAAGGACAGAATACTTTCCCCAAGTATTTGCATCATGAGGCCAAAACACCTCGTCTTCTCACCACTGTTTGTATTTATCACTTCACCAAATTGTATTTACTAAAGGATAACATAATACTTCATAACCATAACCTGCATTTGCCTTTTCAATAAACATAAAGAACATTTTGAGAATTTACTCCAACAGTGGCACCAAGAGTTTATGTACCGGAAAATAGGGGAACAGTGATGGAACATAGTAAAAACACCTATTATTTCAACAACAAGAAATTCATTAAACTGACTTAGTGGACCACTTTCTACCTTTACAATTTTAAATGCAATCCCCACAGAGCAGAGGTGTGCACAAAAGTCCTAAAGGCTGAGGAATTTGCATGCTTCAGGAAAGGGAGGGCTAAATGAATTTGGAAATATGAAAAGCAGATCGAGTGAAAGTGCTGCGAGGCTCCTAAAGTTTGTTTCTACTACTGAGGAGCAACTGTAAACCAACACACAGCAAAGTCTCGTTGTATAGAGTTAAAGAATATTGAATTGTGTGGTTTTCATAAAGAACTTAAAAATATTAAAGCTGCTGTTATTGAAAGTTCAGCACAGCTTCCTTTACCCCGATGAAACAAAGCAACACTGAACTAAGTGTCTAAACCTTCTTTTATACAATACGTAAAAGTACATTTTGTGTAGAATTGTTTTGGTTTAACGTAAAATAAATAAACAGGCAGTATTTCATGTAATGAAAAAATGTGCATGATCACAGAAGAAAAAGGATCTCAAAATTTGCTCTAAATTTCCTAACTTTTTGGGTTTGATTGTTTGACCAGGAGAAAAATATAAAATTATAAGGGTCCGCGTTTATTTAAAAATAAGAGCTGTATTTAGCCGTTCAATGAACAGGCATTTTGAATAAAAACTATTAATTTATTTTTTTTAATTGCAGAAAGTAAAAAAGAACGTAAAAACAAAACGTGTGGCAAGTAGAGGAAAATACTTTGGATTGAACATAAATTGTTCTTTCTAAAGAAGACTTCAATTTCTTTGGCTGGAGGAGTTATTTCCTATCATTACTAAACTCCTGTTGACATGGGGGCCGAGGTGGTGAACAACATGATTCCAAGGATCACAAATGGCCCCTGAGACGCACTTGGACACTGCTGAACTAGAGGTGAGAAGTTCCTCCTTGAGTCATATTTACCGTCCTCATCAACGGTGAGATCCACAACCTCCCCAGGGTTCTGCCGCAATGGCTGGATGACTGTTGAGAGCCGGTGACGTCCACGCGGTTCTGGGAGGCGACTCTGGGCACAGCTACTGCCCCATATCCTACTTAGACCTCCGACCGAGCGGGACCTGTAGACACACGGACATAGAACCACACCTGTTAGAACAGAACCTATATGATGCATTTGCTGAAACAGAGTGTGATACTCGTTCAGGGTGAAAGTTCAACGAATGAAAACAAGGGAAGAAAATGAGCAGCGGGAGTAATATAAAGTGTAAATATTACAAAAGTAAATATTGATTTTAATACAAAGGGACATTGAGATAAACATTGGTTTTTAGGTGTAAAAAGCTAATAGCTGATCGGTGTGAGCCCACAGGATGCCATCAGGAAGTCAGTTTGAATGAAAATCCTTCCTCTTATTCCCAGGACCCTTTTCATTTTCCTCCATGCCCCTGAAAAGTCAAACAGCTCGACTCCACTTCCCCTCACCCCATTCTTCCCTTTCTTTTAATTTTCTCTCTCAAAGGCTTCTGTCGCTCTCCTCTTCTGCCTCTGAGACGGGAGTGACAAACAAGGGAATATCCATATAGCCCCCCCCCCATGCTGCGGTAAAAACCAGGTGAGCAGAGGGAAGAGGAATAACCCCGGGAGACAGGAAGCTGTGTGGGAGCGCCATGGAGATGTTGAGGTAGGGGACTTTTCTACCCTCAATGCAAAACTCCCACCAGGGATAGAGAGAGAGTGTGTGCATATCTGAGGTTAAAGGAACCACCTGACTATTCATTGTTGGATGTTATAGATCAACGCAAATGAGAAATACAAAGTAAATGTCTGATGATCATTGTTTGGTTAGGCTACCTCTAGCTCACTGAAATATTGGTTAAGTGACCTACATGAATAGATTTAAGGTTTAACATGAATATAATATGAACAATGTTACGTTAATGTGGAGCAACAGAAACAAATCAAAAACTTCTGTGTGTTCTGGTCAGGCGCTATGGAACATTTTGCAAATATTTGGTGGAAATATGAGAATAAGTGGAGCAAACCAATGACTTTTACTCAGCTGGTGGTCTGTTTCGCCTTGGTTTGTTGTTGATAGGGAGTCATGAGGGACAGAAATCTGATTTAATACACTTTAGCTTGTAAATGTTTGAATAACTGTGCCTCATCATCTTATCCCGAAGATGCTGTTCCTAGAGAGGCTACAATCAGGCGTCTACCGATTGGCTTATTGGTTGGATCAGACTAGTGACCAGCAAGTCTCTCTTTCTGTCTATTAAAGAAAAAAAAAGAGATTAATTAATTCACATGTTTCTCAGACTGAAATTCTAAAAAGCAACATTTTGATGCACTTTTTTAGTTGGACTGAAACCACTGGCTCTATTTAAGAATATACAAATGTTTTTTTTTTTTTATTTTATGTTCAATGGTTGCTATTAAGGATACATGATAACATCAGACGGGACTTGCTTTAAAACTAAATATGGGAAATTCCACCATTATAAGGATTGTGACAAAGGATTATACCTGCGGTGCCAAAGGGTCACATTCATGAGTCTGCCACAGGACAGACGCCGAAGTAAAAATGTTGATGTTTTTTTATAAGGTTTCAGAAAAAAGACAAGCTGCTATCTGCAACCTAGGAGGGAGAAAACTGCATAGTTTCTGTAAGAAGGTCTAGGGAAAAAATGTCGCCATCTGACCGCCGAGTTATAAAATATCAGCATATTAGCCACAATGCCAATATCCTGCATCCCCCTTTCTCTATTTATTGAGGAATTCAAATAAAGTTCACCCTGTAAAGTTAGAGAAAAACGGTGCAGTCTTAACCATGTCAGACCACAAAGAAACCAGGATGTCAGTAAAAACAAATTATTGGCACCCTTTACAATAAGGGGAGTCCCCATCTGCATTTAGCATACACAGTTCAGGTGGTATGAAGAGCAGGCTTGGTACCTTTTATACTTTACAAATAAAAATAATAACCTGGATGTAAATTCAAACATAAACACACTCTTGTACCTCACAATAAGACCCTGCTTAGAGGCTGGGGTGCAAAGAGAGGAGATCTGAGGAGATTGGGGGTCCTAATTGTCTTGTCTGCTTTGGTTTGACCCCCAAGGAGCAGGACGTGACACTAGGGAAAGGTTGCTAATTAAGCAGACCCGGGATTATTTTGTAAATATCTGTTTACCGCTGGAAACCTGTGGGGACGAGGGGTGCCAACAGAGAGGAAAACAGAGCATTATAAATATGATCACTATGGGAATGGAGGGGGCTTGGCAGGGCTGAGGCTGTGCCAAACCAAAGTGACTTGAGACACAGACCCTGGGGATAAAGGGAGAGCAACAGGCTGTGTGTGTTCAGCAGCAATGTGGAGCAAACTGCTGGGGCTGATGCTGCTGCTGCTGACAGCTAAGGATGGGAGTTTGGGAGTTTAACGGGAAGGGAGAGCAGGAATAGCAGTGTGAGCAGAGGTAAACAATTTCCACACAGTGGGAAAAAAACACCCCTTTTCAATATTACTCAATATTTCTTCAAGTTTCTGAGAATTGAAGGAAACAAATACAATATATTTTTAAAAAATCTGATCACATTTAAGGTTTATTTTCACTTGCTTCACTCAGTAGAAAGCAAAATGCAACCAACAGGAACAACCAGACGAAATTCCTCCATTGTTTACGGAGCAGCCATACGTCAAATCATACCGACAAACAAATACTGCATGATATAAATGAAATAAATGTCCCACAACTCTAAAAGTGTAACGTTTAAAACACGAACATGAAATGACAACTTTGAATGAAACACTAAAATAAAAATCTGCACAGTGATATAAGCAGAGGAATAAAAAAAATCAGCGTGAACCGACTCCACACCCTCCTACTCCACTAGTGACCATCCCCCCACTTTAACATCTTCTATTATCTACTGGGAGAGGCGCTTTAAAACAGAGGGGAACATCTGTCAAATCATGACCACTTATTTTAGGAAATGGTATCAAATATTCTGGGTAACTGGATATAAAAACTGAAACTGGGATGTGGCTGAAGAGTGGGAGGAAAAGGCTGACACATGTTAACAGAGAAGAAAGCACCGGGGGAAATAAACGTCCTAACATGTTCAAGGAAATGTAGAGATGATCAATGGGATTAACTCAGTTTGGAAGAAAATTAAAATGAAGCTCCTGTTTCTCTTGCAATGGTAAGCGCGACAATGTGACTTGTGCTTTTGTGCGTTCATGTGGATGTAGCATTAGCAACATTAGTGGTTCCTTTCACATCGTTTCCTGCTGTCTTTCCTAAATGGTAAGAAGCAACACAAGTTACAAAACTTAGCAACCCTCCATGAATGACGCAAATTAGAGAGGAAGACTAAAATGGCACTCCGTGGAGAGTGCGCCATTTTGTTTTTTTCTTCTTTGGCCAAAGATGCCTACAAGAACAGAAGACAAGCCACTTTGACAGTCCGGATTGTCTAACAGGTAGGCTCAACATCAACACATGCATTTCATCATAAGACAGTGACTCTTTTAAAACTTGTTAAGGAGCTTTTCCTTTAAATTCACCTCATTGTCCTTTTTACAACAGACACAAAAGTAGAGAGCTCCAAGTTCATAAAACTCCAGAGCGGACTGAAAATTAAAGTTCTGTCCTAGAATAATTTAACAGAGTCAAAATAATGTGATGCATTTAATTTATATATCCTTAAACATTTAGTTTGCTAGTTGATAGAAAATGTTTAGTTTCTGACATTCTTTTCATGTCCTTAGGAATCAGAATTAGTCAATTGTTTACAATGATGGCAGCAGGGGAAACATTTCTGGAAGAAAACAACAATTATTGGTCTTGACTGCATTTTTCAAACCTTCTTATATAAAATGTAATACTTATTACATAGAACCATATGTTCATTTAGCCCAAAATAAAAAAGCAACATGCTTAAGGACATGGCTAACCCGTGATTTACTAGTTTCATTAATTGTGTGACAGATGGAAACTTGTCAGCAAGTAGAAAGTATCTTTTCACACCTAGCTAATTATATCAAGTCCAATCCATTTTATAAGCTCAGACTGGAAAGGTTCTACTTTATAAGCATGTTTATAAAGGTTTAGAAATGTTTAGAGGATGAGTCGTGTGAATACTTTTCTTTATTTTCAAAATTAGACAACTAGTTTCTACCCTTCCATACTCTTTCATACCTTTTCTATTAAGGCTAGGTGATAAATCACATTTTCTGTTTATTAAGATACATTTTTTTATTCTACATTTTTCTACTGTATTGGGCTTCCATAGCTCAAACTGGCATCAGCTCAGTACACTTTGTTCTTTTTAGTGTACTTCTTCATCTACTAGCTCACTATGTAATACTACTTCAGGGAAACATTTAGTGTTACATTTTCATTTTTCTGATTTTACTAGTATTTAAAGTGATAGATGTCATTTGTTATTTTATATTATGAAATTTATGGAGAAAAATCTTCCGTCCCTACACTTGATACAGAAAGAAGAAACACTCTCTAAAACTAAAAGTAGTAAGATTGTTGTTCATTCCTTGTCTTACACATAGAGAAATAAACAGACCTTATACAAGTTTAGAACTAATAAACTTCTATGGCATTAAGACGCTCCATAGCTATGGTGTCTGAGGGCTCCTGAGTAAATGTTTGGCTCAACAGTTAGCAAAACAATATTTTGAATGCTTCAAGTGCCAAAACCCCTAAAAAGCAAATGAAACAATAAATATATCATAAACATTGGTCAGTGTGGCTTGATGATGTAACTCATTGACCTGAGTGTAATACAGGCACCTTGTTATGTTTAGTTGAAAGGTAAATAACTGAATACAGCTGGTCGAGGTGGGTGGACAGAAGATTTAGGTATGATAAGAAACATCAAAACGTGATATTATATGTGTATATGTATATATATATATATATATATATATATATATAAATAATGTATAATATATACTGTTTAAGATGAACAATAAAAAAAAAATAAAAACAAAACCGTTCAGCGCCTACCTGTATCCATCTCCAACCGTGACAATCTCCACCTCGCTGTCGGTTGAGGTGACGTTGATCTCCTCGCTCGCAGGAACAGCAGCTGCTGGAGCTGGAGAGGCTTCAATCACCACCACATCCTCATCCAGACCACCTAAATACACCAGCATGAATCAGTGCATCATACACAATACAAATGTTCACTTGCATGGGTGAGCAAAGCTGCATCAGAAAAGATTCGGAGGATTAAACCTAGCTTCTTTCCTTGGGATCTCATAATGTAAGGAGTTGGGTTTTTTTTTTTGCCTCTATTAAATTTTCCATCAACTCATCTACCAATGAAAATAAAAGTGTAGCTTTGTCATTCTTGATGTCTAGATTGTTGAATACGTACTACGTATATAGAGGTGTAACATCTTAAAAAGTAAAGAATGATGATTTTATATGTTCTAAAAATAACTTAAAATTCGATTGGGATGGGAGTCCAGTTGAGTCCAGGCAGTAACTCATAAAAACGACTGGAATGTCCTGAGGGAGCACAGATCATGTTCAAAAAATGCCATAAAACATGACTCCCCTAAGTGATTCAGTATATTAGGGATTAAAGTTATCCTTTTCTTTTAAAGAAGCAAAACATATACATATACATATACACATACATATATATATATATATACATATATATATATATATATATATATATATATATATCTCTGAGAGCACATATGCACATCTGTGTAAGTGTGGGATTGTGCTTTAAATACAGATGGGGTAGTGACGGTGGATAATGGATGTCTCTACACGATCCATACCATCAGTTCATTTGAACATGCCCAACCAGATATACATCGACTTTGATTTAATTTATTAAAAAAGACCTAAATTAAGTTTTTCCCTTCCCAAAAATAGTAAGCGTATTGAACTATAGCATGTTAAAAAGGTTAATAATGTATTTCCTGAGAAAATAAATGCATTTAAGTCCTTTTTGTTTTATGAGTATCGTGACAACCCTAATTGCAGGAAAGAAAAGCTCCTCGCAAAGCATCATGGGATTTGTTGTCACAGCAGAAATAACAAAGATGGCACCTTGCGGGGAGGTGCGGAGTTATGTAACAAACATGGTGCGAAAAGTAGTGATCATCTGTCTGAATGGTAAGTTAACCGAGTTCACTATAAAGTCCACTATATAGTCCCTGATCTATATATATGTAGTGATTGAGGGATTTAGGCGTTAGGGTCGGACATTCTGACACAGCCAAAGTTTAAGTTCAGGAAGTAGTGGATTTGTGCTTAGAGCCAATTAGAAAAAAAAAGTTATCCTTCATATGAAGTTTAGCTTGCAGCTGAAGGTGTTGGTTTAATAAAACTCCATTTCAGGATCAGTTCAAGGAAGCGTCAACATTTTTTTTGGACCGCTACAAACTTGAGGCATGGGCAAATCATCAGGGGTCTTTGGTTCACTAAAACTAACGCTAAAAACAACAAGAAATGCAGAAAAAACGCATTTCCTTATGGTTTAATATAAAAAAAAAAAACTACTTACACAACATGTTAAAAAAAACTATTGGTACATCAAATTATATAATATATATTTCTGAAAAAAGTATTTCTAAAAACAGGTTTTGAAATAACCTAGGAAACTAATTTCTTTTATGATTTTGGTGTCTTTTGAGAACATAAAAGATATAACATATTTTCTCTTGAGCAGAGAGCGTGACAGCGAGGTCACACAAGTTACAGATCTGAGTTCTCACAGTTGCAAGCCTGCTTCTAATTATTGTCGTATCTCAGTGTAAGTGAGAGCTGCTGACTCATACGCTGCGTGTGACTCAAACTCCTGTAACAAGACGGAGCTTTTTGAGTAAATCTGAAGCACATTGCTGCCTCCCACTATATCACTGTCATCCCACGTTCTGATAGAGCAAACAACGACGTGCAATTGCTATCTGATGACAATAAGGAAACACTTTATCCATGCCAGGACCTGGAGTCCTGCTTTCGCTCCACCTTAGACACAGAAATATATCTATTCTAGAACGAAAACAAAGTAACAGCCACTTGCTTCACTGCACGTCTCCCTGACTTGCTCCTGAACTCCATGTTTCCCCCTCTGTGACTTTTATCCAAACTCTCTCATGAGAACTGCTGCTAAGCACCCTCGGCCTGGCACGGCACGCACCAACACAAACAACACAAACTCTCCGACTGGCAGAGAAAGTGCAACCAAAACAACCGTCATTTTAAGGCTGAGCAAACATTGAGAGCAGCTTCCAAATACAAATAAAAGGTAAAGAACTTGAAAAAGCACCACGCTGTTCCCATAAGCCACGCCGCTCACAACTTGGTGAGAAAAAGCCGATTTAAGGCGGCAGAAAATGCACCATTTAAAGATTTCAACGAGGGGAATGGCTTCAATGAAAATACCTCACAGGTCAGACTGAACTGCAACCTGATTACCTGTCACACCCACATGAGCTCTGGACATTCAGAGGGAAGGTTTCATCACTTTCCCTTCTCTCCTGCCCTTGCTGTAAACAAATGCCACGGTTCCCCTCAGAGACCCACTGTTTCTACGCAAAGGCTGCTGCTGCTTCGGGAGCATCTCCACTATTCTCCCACCTGCCTCCCTCTCCATTCTCCCCTTGGGCCGAGGCTGCAGAAATATTACTGAGGCTAAATGGCTACACAGGAGATACAGTGTACCAGAGTAAAGGTGGGGCCTGCTATCCTCTCCTGCTTAGAAAAACGTCCAAGCATTGCTGTTTGAACTTCACGGTCTGCATAAATGTTATTCAAACAGCAGTTTTTATCACCGCACAGCAGATCAACAAGTCGGATCAAAATAAAATATATACTTTAAATGTTTTTGCTGTCATTTTTTAACATACTAGGATAAAGAACTGGTGCTAATAAACATTTGTAAGATAAATCTGCGATGGACATCTCTGTGCCACTATTTGAACTATATGAGGTAAGAGTTTTTACTGATCATTACGAGCCACTGCGACCTTGGCCACAGGTTAAAAAAAAACAAAACTAAACAGCTAAACACTTACACCATGTCAGCTTAGTGAAATCGCTCAAGTCCTCAAACCATAATCAATTCGTTTACAATCACATTTCTGCAACAGCTGCAAGAAAAAGTATAATAAAGGATGCATAAAAAAAACCCTGCAAATCGCTGTAAACATATATATTTTTTTTTTACCAATATTCTGAATTTTGGAGTTTGATTGTTGATGCGGGAATCTGAGCACCTTTTCACACTTATAAAGGCACTATTATTGCAATGAATTATATTTTAGAAACAGCTTCTGTGCAAGGCATAAATACAGAACATTTTTAATTCAACCTTATGAGTCTAAATAAAGCTATGAGATCAGTGAGGTTTGTTCTTACCTGAAGCTACAGCAGCACTGTTAGGCTGGCTGCTGCTGCTGCTGACATCCACATACAGCTCATCCTCGGCTTCCGTCGAAGAAGCAGAAGAAGAGTCACTACTGAGGTCTTCACTGGAACTGCTAGTGCTATGGAGCAGAGCGTATTTCCTACGTGCAATCACTTCCCGTTTCTTCCTCTGCAGCAGCAGCCTCTCCTTTTGCTTCTGAGTCCGCGGACCTCCCCCAGGACCCGTTTTCCCAAAGCGCTTCCGGTGCGGCGGCCGCCGTCCGCTCAGGCACGGCCGCTTCAGCAGCACCGGCTCGGGCTCAGGTCGGACCCATTTATGGGAGCGATTGCTCCGAGTTCGGCCTAGATTAGGGCGTAGACTAACTGCAGCACCACCTCCGGTCGGTAGGGCAGGAGCCTTGTGTTGGCCCCCTGTCGCGCCGGGTTCCCCCGCCTCGTCATCGGAACTCAGGGTTTCCGAGTCTCCAAATCGGAGGCTGGATGACGGGGAGGAGGCACAGTCACTAAAAGAGGACTCGTTGTTGTGTTCATCCTCACTGGGATGCTGTAAAAGTTCCACTCTGGCCCGCTGAGGTGCCAGGGAGTTCTCACTAATGTGGTCCTCTTTTAACGAGCAGTCTGACGGACCAGCCTGTGTCCCCTTTCTTTTCCTCCGCCCCGGCAGGGTCCTCTCTGAGTCCCTGTGGGTCCCCGTGTCCCTCAGGGGCCGGTGCCTGGATTCACAAAGGGCTTCAAAATCACTGGCAGCCTTTCTGGCAAAATCACTGGCAACATCCATGTTGTTGGGGAAGTTCTTAGCTGCTTCCATGGACTCCTGGTTCACCAGTGGCTCCTTCAGATGCTCCTGTCTGCTAGAGGCCTCAGATGGGACCTCACTCTTCATGGTGGCAGCTCTTCGTCCAGGCACACTCACATGTATGCTTACGCTTCTGACCGCAACATTTCACACAACCTAGAACAAAGACACAGAGGTACAAATAAATCAATCACGAAAACGTCAAGAAATCCTAAGTAAAGCTGCGTCTTACATCTCCATTAAAAGTTCTTTAGTTTTACGTCAGCTCTATATCATCTTCTCCATAGGTTCTAATGTCAGCCAATAAAGCAGGTGTTGGTTTTAGCTATGTGGGAACACTTCAAGTCATCTTGATCAATAATATCAGCATTTCCATTAAACCCACCAGCAAATGGAGGCAGGAAGGGGTTTAGATCTTTAAGGTAGACTTGAAAAAATGAGACCAGGAGAATCCTCACCATCCCATTACAGTTTTTTTTTTTTCAAATGAAATTCAAAACTTATCAAAGGAGTATTTTTTTTAAGCAATGCGTTGCTATTTACCCCAGAGAACTCAAACGTGCCTGACTTAATTCAAAAAATGGGACCGTGCTCTCAGAATCTGACCGAAACTCATTAAAATATGGCCAACTATCCTTTTCTTCAACCTTTATATTCCTTCCTCTCAGCTTTCTATTAATAAGCTGCCAACTTCCACAACAAGTAGCTTAAGTAGCTTTACTTGGAAATAACGATTATGTACTTAAATGTATATATGATTGAAGAAACAAAATAATGTTAAAGGAAAAACGGACATCGGTTTAATTTGTAATGAGATGGTTTATGAACCAATCGGACCCTACAGCCAACCTGTGACCATCGTATTCTTCACTGTCAAATATGAAAACAATTTGTTCCCTTATATAGTCATTCTGCTTGAGTATCTAAATTAAAGCAGTAAGACTAAATGCTGCTGATTAAAGAGAACAAATAAACAACACACGCATGGATGAGTCAGTGCTAATCCGTCTGCTTCGCTGTCGATTTTAGGCAACCTGGGAATCACGGGGAAACGGTCATCCTCGAAATCTTTCCCTGGAAATTACATGAAAGAATGCACTGACTAAACAGATGTCCCGAAGCAAACCTTTGTTTCACTGGCTAATGAATGAATAAAAGTAATCACTCCTGTTAGTCAAATATACATCCTGTGTGCCAAGGAGGGGGTGTCTGATTATTCATTTGGGTGCTCCATAATATGTTGGCATCAGATTACACTTTAGCAGGTGGTATAACTGCTGTTTAATGTGCCAGATAGAAAACCTGTGCACGCCTTTGGCTCGTGCACAATCATTCAATATTTTATTCAAGTTAAAGTAGTGGTTTTCAGATGTTCTATCACAGAGAAAGCTCTGCTTCCCTGTGCATGTTCCAGAAAGCATACATCTGGCTGCATCTCTGACTGAAAAAAAAAAAAGTGGTGCCAACTCTGGCAGCCAGGACGATCCAGCGCTTTATCTTTTTTCCTTCTAAGTGGCAAAATGAAAATAAAAAGGCACATCTGCCATCACTTGATAAGAAATTGATGTTATTTTGTTTTTCTTTTACAAAGAAGTCTAATAACGGTGCAAGACCTCTACCTGACCTGGGTACAGGTAGACCGATGAATCAGCCTGTAGATATTTTGGGCCTTTTTTGTTTGTTTTTTGTTGTCTTGCATCAGTATCAGCTGAAACATGCATGTGTTCACCAATTTATTAGTGTTGTTAGCTGCCGTGCTAAGAGATGAAGTGAAACCACAGGCATAGCCACTCCCATCATTTAATATATATATATATATATATATATATATATATATATATATATATATATATATATATATATATATATATCAGTTTTTTTCTTGATTTGTTAAAAATTCTTTTTTTTTTTTGTTTAACTTCTATTGTGTAAAATGAGAAATAAAAATCAATATCAGCCTCAAGAAGTCATCGGTTTGACTGATGTCAACATAATCCATATGGGCCCTATAAAACCAGTATAACTCCATTTCTAGTCAATAGGATAATAATAATAATAATAATAATAATACATTTTAATTAACAGCGCCTTTCTTGGGTGTTATATGATTATTTGTATAGAGCACTTTTGTCACGTTGGTTAACATTTAAAAATATCAACACTCTTAATCTATGGTTACATATGCAGCTGATTTGCCTTTTAATGTCTACAACTAACAGGGTCTGTATAAACTTCTACTGATCAAATTAAAGAGGCTGTTCTAACTCATTCTGCATCTTAGCAAAGGCCTCTTAGCTTTCAGATAAAATAACATGTTAAACCATAAAAGGCCAATTCATACATCTCTCTCTACATCCGTTATCTGCTAAGGGTGCTCCATGTGCTTAGTGGATGTGCTGTGGTTTTCAGCAAAGAGCTGCACAGCGTTGTTTAGGACGCGGTGCCTCTAAACTTGTGGTGGTGCTTTAAGCCTGCGGTGACAGCAACAAACAGACCACACTGCTTCACACCATGTAACAATACTAAGACGACCCTGCTGCTATGTGGAAAACTGATTTAGGTGCATCTTGTACCAACGACCATGTAGGTACACCTGCAAGTCCAAGTGATGTAACACATAAGGAAATAAAAACCAAGGCCAACTGCACTCTGTGGGTCAGATTGAGGCAATTTCATTTGGCAAAAGATGCATTTCAAAGTCCTTATGTTGCATAATGTTAGGCATGAACTGCAGCAAAAATAATCACAAACCTTTTCCAGTCACAATGATAGATTTCAGGATTTTTAATCAGTCACGTTTGCTGCAAGGTGTTATTTATTTATTTTTCTTTAAGAAGTTAATTTTTAAGCACTTTTGGATGCATTTTGCAGTGTGCATGTCATATTTGTTGTCATTGGGATTGGATAATTCACTGATTTCCTCTTTTGTAGCTTATTTCCTCATCAGCATGCTGGGTGTCACTTGACCTGAAGATGTGACTCCTCAAACAGGGATGCTGAATTGGTGTTGAGGAGGACTAATTACCAGAAATGCTATATCATGTGGAACAAAAAAAAAAAAACATATTCTACTTGGTTTATTTCTTTAGTGTAACTGAGGGGGTCTTTAGATGCAACACAAAAAGCTGCGCAATGACAGGGCCCCTAAGAAGAAAGAGGATCCAAGCAGAGTGAGAGCTCAGATTTCTAATAATCAGTTCACCATATAACCAAGACTTGTCTGTTTCCATCAAATCAAAAAGTGGGGATTGCTTGTTATTGAAAAAAAACGAGTGTTATTACCAGTAATTACTCATTAGTCTGCTGGGATCTGCTTCTATATGCTGCTCTCTGGTGTAGCAGCTACAGATCAGGCCAGCAGAAACATGGTTCGGTTAAATAAATTGGGTTGACAGCACCGAGTTACAAACTGAGGCTAGTTTCTGCAACGATTTGCAGTTGAAACAAAAAGCCCATCTGCTGCCCGCCTGGCTGTGTCCCACAAAGGCTGCTAAAGTGGCAGAAGCCAAAGCAGACTTAAAATGCATTTTATTAAAACAAATACGTGTTAGAAAACTGTGCGATAAATGGAAGGAAGAAAAAAAATCAAAGTAGACAGCTAGCAATGTAGCTAAAGAGAAGACAACAAAGACAAGACGTACCTGGGTCTAAGTCCTTATTTTAAAATATGTCACTGTCCTTTTTGAGACATAAGAGCTGAAATCCTGAGGAAAAATAAGAGCCGGGTGTGTAAAATGAACAGTTATCTGGATGATCACCCGAGCTACAACCGGGCAGGCCTACGATGAGCTCGCGACCGGAGGTAGGTTGTAGCTCGGATTGTGAAACTGACACAGTCCCGAGCTGAGCCGCGAGACCAAACCGAATGCAGCGGGCCCTCCGTAGCTAAGCTAAAGCTAGCTCCACTTTACTTCTAAAATACGCGATTATTTTCCGCCATGTTGGGTCGCTTTTCCATCCCGTCAACCGTCGGAAGGTTGAAGAACTAGAGAGCCTGTTCCCGTTTAACAGGACGGAAAAGGTTCACTGTTTGCCCTGTATGAAGTTCCCATTCCTGCCTTCCGAGGCATCCACTGTTGTTTACCCAGCAGCTCGTTTGTTGGCTGATATAGCTACAACACGGTGGTTCTCCTTAAGGCCACACGGGGGCGCCACACTCGCATCTACCGGTGTCTCCACACTTGAAACTAATTTTCAAGCAGACCTTTTGGGATATTTTCGGAGGAAAAACGCACCAAAACTTGACAATGTATATTATTAAAGCCTTTATTGCTGATTAAAAAGAAGTTCCTGAATATTAAGCAAGTCTGTGTTTGTGGTGCCGTCTTTCTTTATTCCAAATACTTGTGCGCCTCCTAGTGGACATAAATAAAACTCAAAACAAGGATTTTAGTCTTATCATACAGTAAAGTTTTTTTTCTCCTCAAAATATGCTGAAATGAGCTATTCAGACTTAAGAAGGGCCAGCAAAACAACCCAAAAATGAATTTGTTACAACTCAATGGGAGTATTACAAGAAAATGAATATTGGGGGAAGACCAACAACACATCAACATTTTTTTTATGTTTTTTTAAAAGGCAAAAGGATAAAAATGCACTGTAGCTGATGCCTGTATATAAGCTAAATGCAATGAGAGACAACCGGTTTTGTAAGGATTCACAATGGCAAAAGACAGTGAAATTCTTCTCCCTTAAAATTGTAATTCATCAGCAAACAAACACAGTTAAACACAAAGCCATATTAAAAAGATGTATTTAAGGGAGAATAGATAGGACATATTTTGAGCTTTGTAAGTAAATTAAATTGAGCCTATTAAAATGAACACATTCATGTTTCGTTAAAAAATACAACAGTGTTACAAAATGTAAAAATCTATGCACACAAGAGGTGGCTTCACAGTAAATTTTGCATGCAAATGTAACGGTCAAACTACTCTGATCTGGTAAAGTCTGGTGTTTATGCCAGAAGAATGCTCCTTATAACAGTCCTTTGTGGATTCTGGATGCTACAGCTTGTAAAAGTTGCACTCAGTGCTGCTGATAGTGGCCTTCATGGTGTAAGTGACAATGTCCAGGAGTAATATCAGTCCTCCTGTCTGCCGCCATTGGCACTGGGTCAAGGGGACAGAGCTGTTTATCCTGATCAGCTTACCTTGTTGTTTTCCCTCAGCTGTTGATAAGCTGTTTCTTCAGCAAATCACAACAGAGAATTTGACTAATGCTTAAACTGAATCAGAAAGTCAAAAAAATAGCAAGAGATGTTTTTCAGTTGGATGTATTTTAATGTGTATAAACATTTGGAGTACAATATAAATATTTAATAAAGTCATCTTTTCAAAGTCCATTTTTTTTTGTTTCGTTTCTATATACATTTACAGTTTTTATTTCATAAAAAGAGATTGGTATGATCTTCAAACTAAAAAACAAACAAATGAGCAATGGGAGGGAAAAAAACGTTACAGG
>NW_015151014.1:341977-347388 GCF_000732505.1 Cyprinodon variegatus | reverse complement strand
TAGGAAAAGGAAATGTTAGAGACTAAATTAATTAGGCTCATGGGTGGCAGGTGGGTGGTTGACCAGTTAAGTATTGATTACATTATATTTATTTTTATTATTACAGTTATCATTTACATTTATTTATAACATGCTCCTCTAATTTTTGCACATCTCTGATGCTGCTTCTGTTTTTATCTGTTACTGTAAAAATGTCCACAGCTGTATATTGATTATGTATTCTCCAGATGCAGTGTTTATATTGTAAAAACACTGTAAAGTACAGTATTTTATTTGTTAATTATTTTAACTCTTTCACTTATTCTGTTATTTTTAAACACTTTTTAAGGTCCACATTTGTGTGACCATATTTGCTGTAACCTTTTGACGCTACAACGCCACAATTTCCCCATGGAGGGACAATAAAGGAATTTTTTTTTTTATTCTATTCTATTTTCATGCTTTCAGAATCATAATCAGAAATACTTTAATAATCCCATATATATATATATATATATATATATATAGATTGATAACCACAGGCAGGAATGATTTCCTGTGGCGCTCTGTGGTGCATCTGGGTAAGAGGAGTCTTCTGCTGAAGGAGCTCGTCTGCTGGACCAGTGTGTCGTGGAGAGGATGTGAGTCATTGTCTAAGATGGACTGAAGCCTGGACAGCATCCTCTTCTCTGCCACGGTGGTCAGAGTGTCCAGCAGCTCCCCCACAACATCACCGGCCCTCCTGATCAGTTTGTTCAGTCTGTTGTTGTCAGTGACCCTCAGCCCACTGCCCCAGCATGTGACAGCAAAGAAGAGCTTACTAGCAACAACTGACTCATAAAACATCCTCAGCATCGCCACACAGATGTTAAAGGACTTCAGCCTGCACTGCACATTGTTTTGCAGTGCACCAATATGTACCGCAACTATGTAGAATGTTGCTGTCATAATTTTCTGCAAAACATCTATACAATAAATAAAAAATAAAAATAAAATAAATTATAAAAAAGGGAGAAGGTTAAAGTGAAGGTTTTAAATGCACACAAATCATGCAATGAACCTCCTTAGGTATTATAGCAATAACCATAATGATATAAAATAACATACATTTTTTGCACTATACCAAATCTAGGAATCATTACTGGAGTTACTTGTACCTGCATTCTGCAAACAGAAAAAAACGAATTATTGAAAAGGAAAAAAAAAAACTTAAGTATTTGGGAAACCCTCAACATGTAGATTTATTATGACACAAAATGTATCACATAAATAATCAGACTCCTTTTCAATAAATGGATTGCTACTGAATGATTAAAGAAAGAGTTTAGAGAGATTAATTTTACTTTTACTGTTTTTTAACAATGTCTCTAAGATCATCCTAACTTCTGCCCCTAATTTTAGGTTGCAGTGTTAAAAGAAGGACATGAAATACAAAACTGAGAAATTTTTGTTGTTCTTAGAAAAAAAAAGTAAAATCCTACATTTAAAGGTTATTAGACAATCTGAATAGGTCATATAATAACAAAAAGACTCAAATGCTAATACCAAAGTAAAACATTGTCCTCTTGGGTTCAGCATACAAGAAATTTCTGAGTTACAATAATAGCAAATGGGAACCACCCAAGGAATAAAAATATGTATTTATTAGGTGGTCTTTACCAGTTAAATCGATAAAATACCTTTTAAACATCTCGTGATAGTATGTCTGGTCATTGGTAGGTTTATTATAATCCTAGCACTCATATGCCAAAATTAATATAGATCTATTAACAGTTTGCTTGCTACAAATGGATGGTTTTCTTAGTTCAAATCCTAATCAGATCCCATTTATGTAAAGTTTGCTCTCAACACCTATGTAATTTATTCAAGTTTTTAATGTTGCTTTTAAAATCTACAAAACATTTTATATTGCAATCATAAAAATAATTTGCCCACATCCATTATATCTGTTGTTATTTTGCTTTTTTTTATATATATATATTTGTAAAAGCTGCGGCTCTCTTGAGTTTGCAGTGTAAATTTTAAGAAATTATTTTTTTGTTTGTTTGTTTTGGCTCTTAGAGGTTGTTTTTGTAATCAAAGCTTCATCTAGCCTGTTGTAAGATCATTTTAAATGTTCTCCGGTTATTTAATTTAAGTTCTTCTTAAAGTCTTGAATATCTTAATAATTTAAACTCCCATACAATACTCTAAAAGCATGATTGAGTCGAGGGCTTGACAGCAGGGGGCGCTAGGATAAGTGACCAACAACGAATAAAGACAACGAAGAAGAGATCATCTCGCTAATCTGGAGGTAAAATGGCGTCGGGTGCCATTTCAACAGATTCAAAGAAAATAACAGAATTAAGAGTTGTTGACCTTAAATCCGAGCTCAAGAAAAGGGGCTTGGACACATTTGGTGTAAAAAGCGTTCTTCTTTCAAGACTGAAACAGGTAAGAGAACGAACCAGTTTATTAAAAGAAAGGTCGAATCATCTCGGTATGCGATGCAGAAATGCTAGTGCTAATCCTAGCTAATGTGATGGCGTTCCAGCAGTGCTACATAATATGGCTTCTTGTAGTTTTTAACTTCTGGGTTTCGCAGTTGTGTTTCCTAGTTAAATGCGTACGTGCGTCTTTTTAGTTGTACGTGGCGTGGGATAAATTCAGTCTTCGTCTGGCACATCAATTAGATGTTCGGAAATAAACACTGAAATGTAAAAACTCCCATTGTCTGCCACTAACTGGATAATATGTATAATTCAATTATTGTTGTTATTGTTATTTCTAAACCATATTTAGTTGCATAAGCAGCAGTTTTGGCCTTCTATATTCTGGATACAAATCTATGCTAGTGGGCCTTCTGTCTGGACTTGACACCCTCTCAGTGTATTTACAGATTATATCTTTTTATCTTTCTCCCACAATTGACAGGTTGTTGGTCTTTCTAAATTTCTATTCAGATGTAGTCTGTTTGGAGCGTTTTATCATCCAGCTGATGGTCTGTGATGGATGGTGGATGGTAATGGAAACCATTGGATAAGAGGTGGAGCAGCATGTCTCTTGTCCAATGAGCTGAAGATGTGCAACAGCCTACTGCAACCCTTCTCAAATTAGGGAGTAGTTAAATTTGCATTGGTTATTTGTAGGGCTGCAACAAACCATTTCTTTTTCGTTGCAAATCGATGACTGTGTCGGTTATTTTTTTAAATTAATCGATTAAAGGTATAGTTAAGGATTTTCGAGATCCTGTGCTAGAGGTGGGCGATACTGGGAATTTTTACTCCGTATGATACCTAGTAAATCCAGGGTCAGTATTGCCGATATTGATACGATACCGATACTTTTTACATTTAAATTTGATGTATCATGGAACTGCTGACCTTTCAGTGTTTTTGTGATTTTTATTTTATTGTTGCAATTGAATAATATTAATAATGTTCTGTTCATTTTTTCCCTAATCCACTTCTTATATCTATCAATCTTTATGTAATTTTGTTTCTATTGTGTACACTTGGCTGCTGCTTTATTTCTATAAATGTCCCCATCGTGGTATAAATAAACAATTAGTTAATGGTAGCCCATTTAGATAACATTTTTTAATGGGATAAATGTACTGGGTTCTTTCAAGGTCTTAATCACACTTTCTGTGTGGGCTCCACTAACATAAGACATATAATATCTACTTTGAGAGTCAACATGAAGGTGATCACTCTTATCTACCTGGATATTCTGTGGAGGGTTGAAACGCCCCTGTCAGTTACGTCTTTTTGAAAGTCGAGGGTCTTTTGGGGCATTGAGTGAAGTTTCGTCTACTCGACATTTTCTTGCTTATGGTTTTTCATGTGCTTATATAAACAGCTTGTCGTTATTTAATTTACAGTATTAAAATATAGCCAAATGGCGCTTTATTCTCTGTTCTCCATGTTTTTTTGCTCCTGTTGTCTCTCCCTCCGAGTCTGCGAAGAGGCGGTGCGATTGTTTGTGTGTCGAGTAGAGAGAGAGTGAGCTGAGTGGGCGGGCCAGGCTGAGCCTGCATCCTGAGCTAGTGACGAGAGGATAGAGGGGAGCAGCAAAGTGCTGTAACACAGATGGGGAGAGTAGTGGATCTGCTGCAGCTGGTGCATGTGGGAGAGAATAAAAAGTATTGTTCAGTACCAGAGTTGGTATTAATCTTAGGATCGATCCACTCATTTCTACCCTGTACTTGCTCCCGAGACGAAACGCCTATTAAACACATGCAAGAGCATGCATGAGCCCATTTCTCCTCATGTACATTCTGTTTAAAAGTTGTTCTCATAGCTCATACAAGCTTACTGTGTCTGAATGTCCAACTTAACCCCTAAATCCCTCAATCATTATATAGAGTGGGGACTATATAGTGGACTTTATAGCGAACTCGGGTAACTTACCATTCGGACAGATGATCACTTAATTTAGCTCCTCATTGGTCGCATGACTCTGCCTCTACCATGCAGTGCCTGCACCATCTTTATTAGTCGCCTCTGTTGCTACCTTACAGCGGCATTATGGGAAAGCATTATGGGATTAGCGACAGCAAACCCCGTATTGCGTATTACCAAAGGTTCCTCGAAAAATATTTTTTTCTAAATTAAACCAGGTAACCAAACTTTTCCACTTAAGGAGTTCTGGATTGAGAATATTGACACACGATAAAAAAATTTTGAAATCTTAAATGCAAAATGTTTATATTTTTCCTACAATTTTGATAGAATACTGCTCTAATTGGGCTGCTCTGTCAGCTAAAGGCATGTTTTAGTCTTTAGAACCCAGTTAACGATTAATCGATTACTAAATTTGATTATTTCAATTGATATATCATGATTAATCAGATCGTTTTCAGTTTATTATATTTGAGACCCTCCATCTCTAATCTAATATTTGTGAAAGATCTCTCTTTGGTTAAAAACAGTAGTCGGTTACTATGATTTAATTTAATCCTCAAAAATATCTTTTTAAGGCTATTGAAGATGAAGGTGGTGATCCAGAGTACATTCAGACATCGCCGTCAACTGATACACCTTCAAGGTTAAGTGGAAAAAGCAAAGGTAATTTTAGTTCCACTTCTTATTTTAACATTTGATCTGAATATGAAAGTTTCATACACATGCTCGTTAATGTGCCCTCTTTATTTTTTAGGGAAGAAATCCGATTCGGATTTGGAAAACACAGCAGATGAAGACAGTTGTTCCAAGGTGAGTGTTACAAACCTAAATAGGTCTGACTTGAAGCTGCCTGGGTAGTTGCCTACTGCGTAGTTCTGGGCGATATAGAAAAAAATCTTATCGATAAAAAAAATGCATATTGATCGATATCGATAATTATTGAAAAGATTTGAAACCATATTTTATGTGCAGCTCTGCCTGGATCTTTTATGATATTACTAAATTATTTAATTTTAATAAAGAACACAAAGACAGAATTGAAATTAA
>NW_015151014.1:319361-340458 GCF_000732505.1 Cyprinodon variegatus | reverse complement strand
CGATACTTTTATGCTGGGCTAGAACTTTTTATTTATTTATTTTTTTTACTTTAAACATGCTCCTCTACTATTTGATTTTTAGGTTTTTTTAAGTACAGTTACATTTTTGACAAACACTGCATTGAACTGATGTGGGAATTTACAAATGGAAATGCCAGTCCCAAACTGAATCCTTGTCTGAAAATTCTTTTTTAATCAGACTCCTTTAAAGGGGGGTCATAGAATGATTCTATATAAGGTATTTGGTGCTGGTCCTTAAGGTCTCTGAATAGGGTGGGTAACATTGGTTGGGCAGAAAATGGCATCTTTGCTGTTCTATTCTGTTCTGTTGCACCCTAATGTTAGCCCGGTTAAAAGCCCCAGAATGAAACGACAGGTTTTCTTCCTTTTACTGTATGCTCATGTATAATTAAATGAGCTGTTCGCTGATTGCTTGGTTTACAACGAGCTAAGCTGCTGAGCAAAGACGCATCATAGCAACAAGCACTCACTCACTGAAACATCAAATTGTTGATATGGTAGGGTGACCGGGCGCCCTCTTTTTCTCTGTCATGTCCTACTTTTCATATCTAAAAAAAAAAAATGCAAGGCTTAATTAAAAAATTTCAAACTGGGGATTTTGGTCTACTATAGTGCAGCAGAACTGAGCCGTGAGCTCCAGGGCTGGTCTGGGAACCCCAGCGGACGGGGGCAAGGAGCAAGCAGGGGACGGGACGACCGAAACCCGACCTGGTGACGGTAGCCTGGACACTGTGCTTTCCCCTGCCTGCCTTCATGTTACACATGAATTTCACATGAAAAACATCTGCTGTTGAAATGCAGCCAAACAATCGACTCTAGTGCTTTTCAATGCAGCAGATTTCTGACATTCTGTTTTAAGCTATTACAGGGTTTCCACGGGTCAGTAAGTGTCATTAAATCATTATTTGTTAAATTAAGGCCTTAAAGGAGAAGTTCGGTTTTTTACACTTTAAGCCCATTTTCTGTAGTGTCCAGGATGAAATCGAATGATTGACACCAAAAGTTTGACAATTGCTCCTGTCTCTGCTTTTTGGCTCATTTAGAATCAACCCCTGGCTGCTTTAGAATGGCTAGCATAGAGCATGTCCGATAATGTCCTTAAAACAACCTTAAACGTTCTTTTTTTTAAATATGCTACTCACCGTGTCGTCAGTGCTGTTCAGTGACGTTCCAAAAAAAGTTTCGTGAGGAAAAAACGTTCCTGTAGTGTTTTATTTTGCATTTTGTAAATCCCATTGAGTTCTGTAGGAATAGTCAATATTCCGCTGCCACCGGAAACGGAAATGGGGCCTGTTTACACAGTTGTAGTCTTTTCGCTTCACTCTGTGTACTCAGACGTCGAGAATCAAGAATCCACCTTTCGTATTCCATTTTCAGAGTTTTTTAAAGTGTTTAACAGAGACGTTAGCACCTCGACGTCGGAGTACACAGAGTGAAGCGAAAAGACTACAACTGTGTAAACAGGCCCCATTTCCGTTTCCGGTGGCAGCGGACAATTGACTATTCCTACAGAACTCAATGGGATTTACAAAATGCTAAATAAAACACTACAGGAACGTTTTTTCTTTACGAAACTTTTTTTGGAACGTCATTGAACAGCGCTGACGACACGGTGAGTAGCATATTTTAAAAAAAGAACGTTTAAGGTTGTTTTAAGGACATTATCGGACATGCTCTATGCTAGCCATTCTAAAGCAGCCAGGGGGTGATTCTAAATGAGCCAAAAAGCAGAGACAGGACCAATTGTCAAACTTTTGGTGTCGATCATTCGATTTCATCCTGGACACTACAGAAAATGGGCTTAAAGTGTAAAAAACCGAACTTCTCCTTTAATTGGCATTAAAATTATTTAAATATGATAATTGTGGCATTTAAAATGCTTTATTTTTTAAAAATGAATTTAGAAAAACTACTTCATCAGATAAATTATATTGCGATATATTTGCGTGGAACTGCTTTCGGGTGATCATAAAGCCGTATGTTTAGAAAAGGAAGCTTGATGTGGTGAAAAAGCTAGAGAATGGAAAAAACGAGGAATTCAGGACATGGCTGCAGCCTGTCGACAGTAAAGATGAAGGATTTTGCTGTTTTTCTCCTATATATGTATGTGTAATGTAAATGGTTATCATTATCCATATAATGTAATATTATTATATGGATTGAAAACATTTAAAATGGTATTGTGAAACATGTTTTGATATAAGAGTTCAACACCATCATACACATAATTTTGAAAAAAAAAAATCATTTGATAAACCCCCTGGTAATCACAACCTGCACATGAATGAATTTGTAACTGACCAATTTTTCATGAAGTTTGTCTTACAATGGTGAGTAGATGCTAAATATTTTTTTTTCTTTTTCAATAATGTTTTTAAGGCTAATGAAGATGAAGGTGGTGAGCTAGAGTACAATCAGACTCCGCCATCAACTGATGCATCGACAACAATAAATGAGAAAGTCCAAGGTAATTCTGGTTAACGCTTGACTTCACAATTCTCCCAGAGTGTAAAGGTTGCTTATCCAGTACCATATACTGAATCCATAAGGTACCTCCACGCTTAATCTTTCAGAAAAGAAATCCGATTCAGATTTGGAAAACACAGCGGATGAAGACACATTTTCCAAGGTGAGTGTGGCATGCCCTATAATTTGCCAATGGGTCAGGGGCTGTGGTTTCCTAGGACCGGCTTTGGTAATGTTTACGCTGTGATCAAAAACGTTTACATTCACATATGTAGCCATACTTTGTAATATACTTTGCTTCCTTTTAGAGGTTCAGCACAATCATTGAGAATTACTGAGAAATCAGAGAAAAACTTGAGAAATACTGAACAGCCCTTGGCTAACCCAACCATAGAGAACATGTGTCCCCTTTGGGCTTAACAAGCCACCGTAGCAGTGAAGAAAGCACTGCTACAAATCATATGTGATCCATCTTCAGTGTTTTATCCATGCCAGATGGCTCTGGGACCCCTTCATTTTGCCTGGTGGCATTTCAGAAACATTGTGAAATCTTAAATTTGCTGCTCTTGACATCATGATTATTATCTGTAGGCTAATTACAGAAGAATATGCAAAAAAAGGGATACTGCACAAAGGACTTCTATTATAGTTTTCCCTTATTTCCTCATTTTATCCCTCTTCAACACTCGCAAGAGTGATGTTTGTTACAAGTTATAGTTACCTTGCAAGAAGAATAACTTAAAGAAAAGTTTAAAAAACTGAAGTCAGCTTTTGATCCTCAAAGATGTTGAGCAACTGACTTTCCTGGTTTTTATACACTGAGTAGAGTTACCTGGTCTTTTACACAATTTGCAAATGCACATAAAGTTTAAGCTAAAATTTTAGCATAGCTTTTCATGTACTCTCAATCACGTCACAGACTCTGCATCAAACTGACCTTATAAATGCGTTTTTTTTTATTGCATATACACTATGTGTATATAAGATGACGATAAAAGCTGTCTAATTCATGTACAAAAATTGACATTGTGTGAATCTGTGTTATAATCCACATAGCACTTTGTCAGACTTTTCAAACTAGAAATGACGAGCTATAAAGCACCAAAACTCACCCAACTGCCCTGAATTATGACTCCATTCAGTCATATTTAAGATTAGAAGATGCGTTAAGCTTTATGTTTGGTTCGCAAGTTTAAGGTTTTATGAGTTAAATCAAAATGACTATACTACATCACTTTTAGCCTTGGACAATAACACAAAACATCTCGAGAAATCATAAAGTTAATTCAGGTGTAAGCTGTAAATGTTTTTGTTTTGATCTGAAAATGCACATCAGTTTTGTATCTACCTGTAACAAACGTTCAACTCTGTGGCGATTTACCAGCATTATTCCAGTCAAGTTGGGTGTGATGATTAATCTTTTGTTACTGTAAGGTTTGCCGGATCAGGAAGGGACAGGAGGAAATCTGAGATTTCTTTAGATGTTAAGAAATCTTATTTTGCATATGCATTTGAAGGGATGGAATACAGGTGAAACTAGAATGTGCGAGGATGTTTACTAATTTTTTTTACTGAATTTTTTTAACACTACAAATTTCAGAATCGTAATCTAAAGTGATACCATCAGTTTTTTTTATTTTTTGAGTTTTTACGACACTAGTGGCTCGTTTTTCTGACAGTAGGTTGACAGGAAGAGGGAGAGAGAGATGCAGCAATGGACCACAGGTCCGATTCAAACCCGGGTCGGCCGCGTCGAGGACTAAGTCCTCCGTACATGGGTCACGCTCACTAACCACTGCGTTCATTTCACTTCAATCACAAGAACTAAACATCACAGCAGTTCACTCTTATGATCAGATTTCCTTAATTACAAATGCATAAACAGATAACCCACCAGGTAACCTTAAAAAATGCTCCTTTGTGAGAGAAAATAGCACGGTTGAAAAGTAACTGATTTGGGTGGACGTTATTCATTTCTCTGTCATATTACACAACCAAAAATGTAATATAAAGGGGGAAAAAAGACCAAAAGAGGAAAGATCAGGGTTCAGCCTGATATGAAGTGTTAATGGGTCAGGTTTGTATTTGAATGGAAGATATCTGCTAGACAGGTCAGGTTCTCTAGTCATCCTAATGGGTTCGGGTGCGTTTGTGAAGCTGGCCCTGTGCAGGACTGATGGAGCTTCCTCTAGCTCAGCAAGCAACATTCCCTGTTGTTATACAAGTTGTTAGAAACAGAATGGTAAACATGCAGAACCACGTGGAGGTGAAGATTAATCTGTGATTCAAATCAGTTTTTCCACTGGCATGCAAAAACTTAATAAAACCAGGCTAAAAAATAAATATTCAGCATTCAACAATTCGATACGCTTCTTGGTTTGACACAAGAGCACGCAATAGTTTTTAGTCTTTAAATTTGTTTCCTTAGTAATTTTGGCTCTTTTATTTATTTATTACTTTTTTATTTGTGTATTTTGTTAAAAAATTTTGCACAGACAAATCCTGAAGGCCTTCAATTCGGTCAGGACCCACCAGTTGGGAAAGACGAATAAATTAGAGACGGTTAATTGAAATCAACTGCTTTAAAAGTTGGTTTAAATTGATGCACCAGTGGTACAAAAACCACAACATTGAAAAGGGTCAGAATGAGGCGCACATATGAAAAACTATTTAGTTGGCGTGGTTTGGTGTGTGCCATGAAAGAATGCTGTGCTAACTCTACACACAGCTTGATTAGCGCTATTGTCCACTATTGTCATAGTTTAGTATCCAGATGCTGGATAATGAACTATAAACTTGACTTTAGCTGAAACTGTAGCCCTTTTGTGCTTTTTTTCTTTTTAAATTACAGTTTTTAAGAGTACTCTTTACATAAAGATTTTTTTTGGTTATGCTCAAATAAAAGTAATACATTTGACAAACTGGTGTTTATATTTGTGGGGAAAGAGTCTCATCTCCTCTCCTCTTTTTCTAGGAAGTTGAGGAGTCTGAATCTGAAAAGGGTATGTATGCCACCACACATGTTTCATGTTCGTTGCTTTTCTCTTAAAGTCTTATGCTTCTGAGCCCTGGTGAATATCGTTTCCTGTATTCAATGGTATTTAAATGCGGTTGCACTATCTAGGGAAACTATGGAGAAGAAGTGTTGAGACAATTTGGATGTTTTTCGAAGAACGAGTCGCATGGGTCCCTTACATTTCTGGCTCTAGGTCTCAATTTTTCCACATCCATTGCCTTTGAGTTTTTGCTGCTTTTAAGGATTCTGCTTTCCAAGTTCTCGTGAAGAATGAAGTTTACCAAGGACATAATTTATGTCCCATCAGAGGAAAAAAGTCACTTCAAGATCATGGCAGTCTAAGCAGTGACTGACATGACTGGAAAGACCTGTGATAAATGTACTGGCAAACATCTGAATACACCTCCACTTTTTCTACTGGAATAAGGCACCTTATTAGAGGTTATATCAAGCATCTGGAATCCTCTAAAGTCAAGGACTGCTACGTTCATCGATGCCGGTTCCTTTTAAATATAGGACGTACTTTATGGAGGACAGTTCTTCTATCTTTGAGGCATACATGGAGACTTTGAAGCACGTAAAGAACCTGCATCGCTACGCTCAAAGGACCTGCAGGTTTTGAATGTGTACTGTTGTCGGGACACCTTGCAGCAAGCTTCACTTCACGATTAATCATCAATTTTGTTGATGGCACGCTAAAGGGGCTCGCACTCAGAATTGAAGAGCTACTGGAAGGTTTCCTGGACCCTACTTGTTTTGTGGACTGAACTCTGACGCATAATGGAAAGGAAAAAATAGATAAGTGAAGAATTGACTTATATGGACGTGGTATAGCTGCTTCCTCTTTGAGAACAGCTTCACCTTTTATAAATCAACACATCCACTTGAAAAGATGACTCCAGCCCAAGATGAGCCAAGAAGAAAGCCCTGACTCTGTGTGTTTTTTTTTTTTTGTTTTTTTTTTTGAAGATTATGTTGTCTTCTTTTGGTACCTGCGCCCTCGATGACCTTTAACAGTGAATGTGCTTTCTATTCTACTTCTGTTGGTCGAGTAACATGCGACATGTCAATGTTAAGATGTCTGTTTGCCATGTTTATCCTTATTAAATCCCTCAGATGTAACTGATACAGATGACGCTAGTCGCGAAAATTCTAAGCCTCCACCCTGTGAGGACAGCCTCGCTCATTCTGAGGCTGAAGCAGAGTCTGAAACCGTGGCGGCTGAGGCCGACTCAGAGCCTGAACCAGAGGAGAACGCAGAGGCTGACGAGGACGTAGACCGAGAGGCTGAGACCGAAGAAGCCGAGAGGGATCCTGAAACAATGAGCTCCTCTAGAGAAGCAGAGGATGATCACCTGTCTGTCTCAATCCAAAACGAAGACACCCTCACCCTGGATGTTGAAGGTGATGACCTCCTGGAAACAGGTAAACATGTGAGACTTCCAGATCCAGAGGCAGAGAAGAGCACTGAGACCTGTGCTGAGATGGGTCCAGATGATGACATGAAGGAAGAAGACATGGAGGACCACAAAGATGGTAAGGACGACGAAGGAGCCATGAAGAAAGACGCCAGAGACGCCATGACGGATGCTGAAACCGAAGATAAAGAAATGGATTCTGGGAAGAAAGGCCAATCTACTACAGGGGCCTTGGGTCAAGATAAGAGGTTTGTCTTTCTATGTCAGTTCTTTGATTCTACTTCCAAGTCCACCTCACTAAGAGAGCAGCATTGTGGGTAGCCTCAAGATGATTTTTGTTTTTTTTTTTGGCCATAAGGAAATTGTTCACAGATGTACCTTATCGTGCACTTTGCTGCTTTGGTTTATTTCTCTGAAGTTGGTTAAATGTGATTAACCAGGAGACAAGAAAACAAGTCTTTATTTTGTTACTTTGATCCTTTTGCGGTTTCTACACATGGCAGTGTAAAAAAAGCATTAGCCTCCATGATGATGATTTTTTTTTTTTCTCTAAATATTTTTTCAAACGGTGATGCAATGACGTTGAGCAGACCACTGAAGATTTCACTGACCCAGGGATTAAAAAAAAATAATCAATTGGCTGACCACCCGATCCACCATGCAACCGGGAAAAAAAAGAAGCTTTTGAGACTCCGGCACAGATCCACACCCTGCCTTAAGGATGTTTTTTATTTTTGTTGCTCTTTTTTTTTTTTTTTTCCTTCCTTCAGGAGTTGGAAAATATGTTTTTGATCTATATGATGGATGTTTTTCTTTTTGTTCATGATTTTATCTACCCTCACTTATTTTAGTTTTGGTTTTGTAACATTCATGTTCTAGCTCTTCAAGAGACAAAGATGGAAAATCTGCAAAGGATGAAAAAGGTAAGATGGCTTGAGGTTTAAAAAAGACATCGCTCTGTTAAACTTCCAACTAATGCTTAAAATCTCCTTAACTTGAACAGCTGTCAGCAGCTCTTTTCGTAACCTATGGGTGAGCGGTCTGTCCTCGAACACCAAGGCAGCTGATCTGAAGAACCTGTTTGGCAAATATGGGAAGGTAAGAAATCCTGGAAACGTTTGGTTAAATTTGGTGCCAGCTATGATTGTTTGGACCACTGATCAAGATGTATAAAAAGTGAATGAAGAACAAAACCGAACTGTTGATTTAGGTACGTTATTTAACTGAGGGAATCAAAAAATCCTCAACCCCCATAACGGGGATGTCCAAGGCAGTTATATTTCCCAGAATGCCATGCACGGAGAGCTCTCCTCGTAAAGCATTATGGGACCAATAATTATTGGTCACAAAACTTGCAAACCCTGCCCACCAGAGAAAACCCATCAGGGAAGAATTGCATATTTAAAACAGAAGTGATCATTTTCTAATAGCCTTTAAATGGTAGGAAAACGCTGTCTTGTATACTCGGATTACACTAGCTGGCACTATTTTTCTTTATTTTTTTTGCTATCCATTCCCCCCAAACCACCCTGGTTTGTAGATATTGAACCCCACCTCAAGGTTACTACTGGATATTCACCAAGAGAGAACTTTCCAGTAAACCTGTCCTTCCAAGTTTCTTCTGGAAAAAAACTGTTTCTTCCGGCTGGACAACCCCAGAAATTAACTGGATGGTAAACATAGTTTATAAACATCCTTTGATTTTTTTATTTTATTTTTTTACTCTAGAGAAGATTTTAGAGCACCCCACTGGTTAACATTTTTTAAGAAAGCTTGCATCTTTGAAAATAGAAACTTGTACTATGTTCCTCCTCCTGTGATGCATTACATTAAAACAAGCTCAACCTAGCTGTGTAATCTTTTCTCACTTAAAATGGAATACAGCAATATAAATATTAATAATAATATAAAAAGTGAAAAATCTCAAATGATTACTTCTAACTGGACTGAAAATGTGGATAGCACTATTCAAACACTTCACAAGGTTGGATGATTCAGAGGAAGTGATTTTTTTTTTATATATATATATCCTCTCAGTAGAAACTGCTTTAAATCATCTTGATTTATGAATTCTCTCGAGCTTTTTTTCAGCTCACATTTTCTTTTCTGATTTTCAGGGACTAAATTAAAAGTTAGTTTTATATTGTTTAAATGTGATGCTTATACATCTTCACAGGATACAATTTAAGTCACTTTTGTCTCCTGTCTGATAAGCATTAAATCTGAAAATGATCCTTTACTTCAAAAACTAGAACTCCTAAGGCGCAAATATGTTTTCTACAGGTGCTCAGTGCTAAAGTGGTAACAAACGCTCGCAGTCCTGGTTCAAAATGTTACGGCTTAGTGACGATGTCCTCCAGCGCTGAAGTGGCGCGCTGCATCTCCCACCTTGACTGTACTGAGCTCCATGGACAACAGATATATGTTGAACGGGTAAACGGCTACCTCAAATGCTGCTATGGTAATGGTTAATGGATTGTATTGTCTTAATTTGACTTTTTTTTTTTTCTTCAAAGGTCAAAAATGATCCACTGAAAAAAGAGCCCTCAAAGAAAGAAGCGGAGGACAAAGCAGTGTCTGGCAAGTCGAATATTAAGCACAGTTTGACTGGGACTAAACAGACAAACAAGTGAGTAACAACTTCAGGGTTTATGTCCTAATGTCCCTAATATGAAAGCTTTATTCAAAATTGCATCTTTATTTTATGTTTTTTTTTTTTTTTTTTTTTTTTGAGAAGTCTTATTTAATGAAGGGGATATTTTGTAAAGCCAAACTATGTTTAAACAGGAGAGTTGAGCTGTTTAAATGCTCTCTTTGATGGCTACAGATTAGGTAGCGGATACCAGAGGACAAACTTAACTGTGTACAGGTCTTGCTAAGAAAAAAAATGAGAAGAGAACATTTGTTTTGTTTGTAATTCAACTCTGGACATTTTCAAATATAATTGTAATCAGTTTTCAGCTGGGCTGTTTTTACCTTTCCCCGTTGAAGCCACTCCTCTCTGGTCACTGAACTCTGTAAACAGCCACATTCCTCTGCTGAAGGTAGAATCTGAAAAGTTTGGTACAATATTAAAACTACCTGAAGCTTGTATTTCATGTATTTCTGTTGTCATTTTAGTGCTTCTATGTAATCTCTGAACTTTAATTTTAATAATTTTGGTTGTACCGGTAGAGATCTGGCATCTGATGTTTTTCACTCAGTTCATTGTATCCTTGACTACACACCTGATGTTATTGAAATACAAATTCAATAAGAAAAGTGACTTTTTTTTTTTTTTNGCTCTGACGATGATTCAAAGAAAGACGACAGAAAGCGTGGACGTAAGTCTCTCCTCCAGTTTTCAGAGCTGGAATGATCTTAGCTTTTTCATTAAGTGTCTCTCATATAAATGTTTCTTGTTAATAATTGTTTATAGAAACAAAGAGTCCAGGAAAGACGGCAGCAGAAGATCCTCCTACTGGAGAGGAGAGCTTTGGCAGAAGGCCTTTTAGAACCGGAAGATATTTTAATAATAGAACAGGAAGATATTTCAATAAAGTAAGCTTTTATTTATGTTTTTAATAGGTTGTTTTTAAGTAATCTTATTAAATTGTCAAAAATGGATGTTAAGTAAAAAAGTTTTTGTGTTTGTTTTTTTTTTCCCAGCCCTATGGGAACACTTACTTGGATAAGCGTCCAAGGTGGTTGATCCCTCCTGAAGAGGTTAAACTTTTCTCTTTATAGCCTATTACAAATTGCTTTAATCTGTTTATTTAGTTAAATTGGGTCTTAATGATTTTATTGTTCCCTTAGGTACAAATGCTGAGAGAGAAGCGGCAAGCCTTTTTCAACAAAGGGGTAGATAGTGATATTCTGCCCTTTGACAAGTTTAAGGAGCAGAAGGACCAGAGGACGCGTGAACAAATCGAGCGCTTCCAGAGAGCGGCTGAGCTGCGCAGGTAGCTCTCTTACATTAACCTCAAAACACTTTGAAATGAAGAAAATATTATTTAATCCTGAGAGAAACAAAAAACATTTGTCTGAAGGCGCCGTGAAATAGCAGAACAAGAGCGGAGGGAGCGCGAGAGAGTCCGTCTGATGCGTGAACGGGAAGAACGGGAGATCCTGCTCCGGGAGCGCCAAAGGCTGGAGATGGAGAGACAAAAACTGGAAAGAGAGCGCCTGGAGAGAGAGAGGCTCGAGAGGGAGAGGATTCGCATAGAGCAGGTAAAGTAAACATGAACAGACTCACTCAATGGGTTAATACAACTTGCGGGGATATATATGTTATTTTTTTTTCCAAACATGCATCAAATTTATTGCCAGTTAACTATGGTTTCTGTTACAAGAGAAACATCCCAGTGAACCATTTTCTGTTTTAAAGGAACGTCGTAAGGAGGCTGAGCGCATGGCACGTGAACGAGAGGAGCTTCGGCGGCAGCAGGAGCAGCTGCGTTTTGAACAAGAGAAGAGAAATAACCTGAAAAGGGGTCGTGAGGTGGAACACGGGTATTTATTTTAATTTTTTGGAGCATTTGTTGCTCTCTTGTCAGCTTTAACTCAGTTTTATGCATGAGGTAGGAGAAAGCTTTTAGTAAAAATAAAAACAAAGGCTTTAATGCTTACATAGAAACTTTGTTTTATTAGCAGCTAGGTGTGATAGTTAACAGATAAATTAATTTACCTCTGAGCAGAATTGCCTTTCATATGGATATTTTTTTCGAGCACAGTGAGAAACTTTCGACAAAAGATTAACACTCATTTCTGTCCCATTGAAAAGCCTTTAGCGAGCAGAGAGCTACCCATAGAGAATACAGGGGTTTGCAAAAGTACACAAAGTGATGTAAAGTTGTGAAAGGAAAATTACACATGCCACAAAACCGGCTTAAATTTGAGGCTTTTTTTCTGCAATATGTTCGACGTTTCTATCAGTTCTGTAAGATTGCAGTACTTAATTGTAAATGTTTGAAATCTGAACCCCGTCGCCCCCTGTTCAGTGATTGTTTTTTCCCTCTAACATCCTCTCCGAGGTCCAAGTATACAGCAGAATCCCACCCTTAGCCACTGGCTCTCCTGTACTACTCCATGTGTTTGTGTAGATGTTGTTTTGTCCTTCAGTTTTTTTTAGTTTTCATCTGTTGCCACTTATTCTTGATTTGGTATAGGTCTGGACTTTGACGAGGGCATTCTAGGACATGAATATGTTTTGTTTTCAACCATTTCATTGTGGCCTTAGCATTATGTTTAAGGTTGTCATCCTGCTGGAAGGCAAACCTCGACCTAAGATTGCCCTGTATTTGGGTTCATCCATCAACTCTGATCATCTTGATTGTTTCTCCTGAAGCAGACCACTCCATAGCATGATGCCACTACCACCATATTTAACAGTAGTTGTGGTCGGTTGAGAGTGATGTGCAATGTTAGATTTCTGCCACTGATAATTTGGCAGACAGGTCCAAATCATCTTTTTCCACTCTTTGCTCTCTCTGGCCCTTTTTGCTACATCTCTGATCAGTGCTGTTGTTCTTACTGTAAGTTTATCAGGAAGGCCTAGTCTTGGTAGAATTGTACCATACTTTTCCCATTTCTGGATGATGGATTGAACAACTCCTTTATCCCTGATCTGTCTGCAGTGTACCTTTGACCTTACGATGCCATTTACTCCCCTATAGTCTCTGAACCACCCTGATTCCATCACACAGCAGCTGATTTTGTACTGATATTAGATTATGAACAGGTAGACTATTCAGTCAACAATCAGGCAACTTCTGACAGGGATTGATTGCACTAGGAGAAAAGGGGCTGAATCATTTTGCACTTTCTATTTTTATTTTTATTTTATTTTTTTAAATATTTTATATCATGTATAGTTTTTATTTTGTGAACAATTGATTACCAATTCATTTACTTTGCATTCTGACTATATGCCTGTGTTTTTGACATCTAAGTGAAGCATTAAATGTTTTGCGGTAAACAGGTGGCAAAAATCATTAACAACGGAGTTGAACAGATTTTAGCCTGAAGCAACTTTTTCTGTAGAACAATTTTGACTTGAAAGCTTCATTAGTCTGCTTCATGTTTAGCCGGCGTGATGATCCCTACTGGAACGGCAATAAAAAGATGCATTCTGAGCCAGAGGTCCACCTGAACCAAGGCTCCAACTACAACCGACCGCAGAATCGCTTCCCCAGCGTAAATCCTCGGGAGAGGGGCCGTTTCTCAGACGCTGGCCATCAGCCTAACACGTTTGACAGGTATGGGAAGATTCCAGGAGTAAAACTTTTTTTAGTGTAGCATATGGTTACATTTCTGGGCCACAAAGCTGGACTTGGTTAAGTAAGATTCATTTAGAAGTTTAAAACATCACCCATGTTGCAGCATCTTTTTAAAATATATTTTTTTGATTTGTGTCACCAGAATGTCTACCATAAATCCTCTTTACTTACACTCGAGCAGAAACCTGCAGAAACATCTCGTTGACAAATCTTGTGAAGTTTGTAACTTTATCATAAATGGTGCAAATAGAAAATGTCATTTGAATGTGTTTTAAACATGATCAAAAGTCATCAATTACTTGACTTTTTAGGTTTAATCATCAAGGCTGTTGGTAGATATCAGTTTAGGTTTCAGCTTAATAACCGTATTGTTTAGTGTAATGGCAGTACTGTAACCTGTTTTGGTTCTGATCACCGCCTTTCTTTTTTACTTCCAAGGCGCAATAAATATGAGGGCGAACCAGAGGCAAAGAAGAGTCGTCCAGCTCCTCACAGAGAGGGCTCTGGCTTCGAGAGATACCCCAAGAACTTTGATACCGTCCGCAGACCCGAGCCACCTCCCCGTGGTGACACTGACCGCAGAGAAAGAGACGAGAGGCGCCCTCCGCCTATACATGATCGCCCTGTGGGAGCAAGAGCTCCAATCACTGCTGCGTCACACAACCGCCCACTGAGGGATGGACCAGGGTGGAAGAATGATGGAGGGATTAATTCCAACAAGGGAGATATGAGGTATTGAACAGTTTACTCTTCTTGAACATTCATCAGAAGCTGTGCTACATTAACTGTCTGTGCTTCCTGCAGAGGGCCGATGCGCATGCGGGAAGATCGTCCAGGCAGGGACAGCGGAAGGAGTGGCTTTAATAACAGAGGTCAACCCATCGGCATCAATGATCAGGTCTGGTTTTAAAAACTGTTTTTTGTTAGACTAAACTCTGAATACTTTAAACTGAAACAACTACAGGGTGGTTTGATGAATGAGATAAGCCTGTATCTCTACAAAAAAAAGCTAAAGAAGTAAATAAAAATGGCTACATATATTTGATTTAATGCTTTAATGACATAAATGTCCTTGAGAGCAGAGTTGAAATGTCTTTCTGCTTCTAAAAAGATGACTTTAGGATAGGGGTCTGCAACTTTTTATATCCAAAGAGCCATTTTACCCAGAGTTCAACCAAGTGCCACATTAAACAACCTACTATTAATGTATTTTTAGCTTTTAAAATAATAAAAGCATAATTTCTAAGCTAATTAAAAGAGAAACGACTCATAAAACATATTTGTTTCTTTTTTAAATGTCATTCTTTTCTGTCCTATGAAAAACACAAAAACTTTTAAGACTAGTATTTATTATAGTACATTCCTTTGCTCTTTACATATATTTAACCACTATTAATAGGTGCTGTACCGGGTCCAAAGACCCACATGTGGGTCTGGAGCAGCAGGTTGCAGACCCCTGCTTTAGGATGTGTTAAGGGTGTTGAAATATCACATTTTTATTCCTTTGGTCTCTTTTTTTCCCCCCTTATCTAAATTCACTGTATCATGATGAACATTTCAATAGTTAAATTTCCACACGGTTTGACTGGTTGACTGACTCCCAACACCTCTGTTTCTGCAGCCGTTCAGCTCTGGCCGGCAGGTAGTGGTGGAGCGTCACAGCAGGGAGCAAGTACCGAGGAAGGAGTGGCATGGTGGATCAAGCTCTCAAGGAGTCTTTCCTGATAATCGCAGGATGGAAAACAGTCGTGGGATGATGCCTACCTCCAGGTACACCAGTTAGACCAGATGACAAAAGCCTCATCACGCGTTTTTGACACAGCTCTGACGATTGTAACCGTTGTCTCCTTGCAGCCATTCTTCGGGATTGAGCCGGATTGTACAGATCACCAGCAACCCTATTTCCAGCAGCGGCACCGTGGGAGGATTCAAGGCTTTTAAAGGAGCGTCGCGGCCCTTCTGAGTTCAGCTATTTAAAGGATTTAATATTGGAAGACTTTTTGTTCTCCCGAACACTCTGATTTTTAAAATGACTGTTTTGGGCAGCGCATCAGCAGCCCTGTTTTAGTCTATACAGTCTTTACGTCAGTGTGGATCCTGATAGTTTTGTTGTTACCACCAAAACGTTTTAACATTTCTGAGGTTGCTGCACATCCCTGTCTCCTAGTATCAAGCTTTCCAGTGATGATGTAGGATTCCTCCTATCGTTAGTGGTTGTATTTTTAGTAGTTTTCCCGTGTAATCTTTTTGTTTCAGTGTATTATATAATCCAAAATACTAAGGATTTCTGACAGATGTGGATGTTTCTCTGAGATGGATGACAGTTTTTTTTTTTTTTTTTTTTGAGAAGTCTTATTTAATGAAGGGGATATTTTGTAAAGCCAAACTATGTTTAAACAGGAGAGTTGAGCTGTTTAAATGCTCTCTTTGATGGCTACAGATTAGGTAGCGGATACCAGAGGACAAACTTAACTGTGTACAGGTCTTGCTAAGAAAAAAAATGAGAAGAGAACATTTGTTTTGTTTGTAATTCAACTCTGGACATTTTCAAATATAATTGTAATCAGTTTTCAGCTGGGCTGTTTTTACCTTTCCCCGTTGAAGCCACTCCTCTCTGGTCACTGAACTCTGTAAACAGCCACATTCCTCTGCTGAAGGTAGAATCTGAAAAGTTTGGTACAATATTAAAACTACCTGAAGCTTGTATTTCATGTATTTCTGTTGTCATTTTAGTGCTTCTATGTAATCTCTGAACTTTAATTTTAATAATTTTGGTTGTACCGGTAGAGATCTGGCATCTGATGTTTTTCACTCAGTTCATTGTATCCTTGACTACACACCTGATGTTATTGAAATACAAATTCAATAAGAAAAGTGACTTTTTTTTTTTTTTTTTAAAGAAACTCATATAATCAATATATACATTTGATAAAAAGACAGTAAATGCACATTTCAGTTTGTGTTTTACATGACGATCTGAAAATAAACTAGTCTCCCAAGTTCTAAAATGTATATCTCATTTAATACTTAAACTGATGATTCAGTTGTCTATAGGTGACTTCTTCAGTACGGTTAACATTTCTCTGAATGACTGTAGAGGTCTAATCTGTATGGAGTTGCATGTTATCTCCATAGAATTTGCAGGTACCGTGACCTTCTTCCACACTCCACAAACATTACTGTTAGGGTTAACTAGTCTTTCTAAATTGTCCCATAGAGCGAGAGTCCATTTATGTTTGGCTGTGCTGTTACCCTGTGATGAACTGGTAACGTGTGTCACCAAATAACCACTGGATATATGCACCAGCTCCTTCAAATCCTTGCAAGGATATTATAGACTGTGGATAAAAAAAAAAGTTAATTTATTCCAGCTGAGAACATATAACTTAATTTTGTTATAGTACTAACAAAAAAGCACAGTGCTCTGGTATTATAACTGCTCCCATTTATGTAGCAGATTTGGCCTCTTTAAAAGAACATGCCTCTACTTAAAGATGAGCCTTTTTTTTGTCATTAAGGGCGGGATACGACCAACAGCTCTTGGGTTTGACCCCTGCGCTTTAAAGCATAAAAGTAAATCTGCCTAGAAAAAACCTTATGCTGTTTGGTTTTCAAAACATGACACTTTAATTGGCTATGAATTTCTACTTTGGTCTCATCAGTACAGTGCACATCATTTCAGAAGCCTAGCAGTTAATTCTAATGCAGGTTTCATGACTCAAACTACTTTTTTTGTTAAAGGCGTGCCTACCCAACAAGCAATGCATTATTTTCCCTATTTTGTTTTAAGCCACTAGAATAAGTGTCATGTGGCTTTTACCTTTATAGGTTTTTATCCCTGAGCTTTCTGTCTTTGTTTGAAACTGTTGGGGTCTGTTCTTGTTTTCTACCATCATACGTCTCTGTAGAAAATGTAGTTAAAATGCTCTGAATAGAAAGTTCCAAACCTCAATGTGCCAAGGGGTTTAAATACATTGGATTAGCAGCATAGTATGGCTACTTTCTCATATTTCCCCCTTGGTTTTGCACATGTAGCTTCATGGCTTGACTTTAATGATATCACTGTGGAGTTTTTGTACAAATAAAGTTGAGACTTCACAAACAAAATACTTTTTCTATAAATTCCATTTTTATATGATATTTGAGCAAAAAAGTAAAACTCACCTCATGTTTTCTTCAATCCCATCACCAGAGACGGTTCAAGATCATTACTACATTAACCAGAAAAGGTTTTCAATCAATTAACTGTCAGAAACCCTTATAAGGTTAGGTAATACGATGTCTTCAATCTGCTGGGGCATGTCCGTAGAAGATATCCATACATTGCAATAATTCAGTTTGAAAAGTAACATTTATCAAACACAGTGATATACTCAAAGATTTTAAACTAGATTTCAGTGATTATAGTTAACAGTTAAAGGTATAGTGGAGGATGTTCTTTTTCCGGGTGGATCATCAAAATAAGTGGTCCTTACTGTCAATCATTCTGGTGATATGTTTACGTAAGGCCGTCCTAAGTGCTTATCCCCATTTTCACTTACTGGTGGTGAGTCTGATATAGTGGAAAAATTGCAAATCTTCTTTTGGAAAGTAAAACGAACATGAGTGATGAAAACAGCAGCTTTTAAACAGAGCGTGCACGAGGAGAAATGGGCTTGTGCGTGCGCACGCACACGTTTAATAGTCGATCCCTCTTGGGAGCAGGTACAGGGTCATGCATGTGCATTTTTTCTTTTCAGAAATTTGCAAAAATCCTCCACAATACCTTTAAGGAAAATTCTTTAAACCAAAGCACATTCCGTTCCACTTCTTAGCCTCAGTAAATTTCTTCTGATGTCTCTGGTGCAGGAGTTGTTCCATACAATAAATGGTACAGTTCTGGTCCATTTCTTCGAAAGGTACTTGTAGGGTTGCAACAAAACCATCCACAAAACATTAAATGGGTTTCACTTCCCAGTCATCTCTACATTTTCCTTTTAAATCAACTTTCCAGTATAACGGGTGTTCTGTAAACAGACAGCTGATGCAGCTTACCCTCTTCATGGATGCTTTTGAGTCCGTAACCTTCGCTCTGAATGCATGGACCAAGGCCTATTCTTGCTATCCTTCTAATAAATGAATAAATGAAACTTGGAGAGAAAACCTTGCATAAAATTGAACTTCAAAAAAGTAATATTCCAGTTTTATTTGTAAATGTTATTTTATCAAAAGATTTATTTAAAAAAAGCTTAAAATATGTCATTGTGTGTGCAATTATATTTAAATTGCTTGTTTTATGTTACAGGCTGAAAAACACACAAATTTAATTCAATTAAAGTGTTTCCTGCTCTTAGGAAATTGCTAAAAGCACCTTAAATTCTTCAGTGGATTTAGTGTAAAATTTACACTGGTTCAGAAACATGTAACAGATGGAGCCCATTCCTGACAATATCAGACATTGTTGAAGTCTGACCTTAACACCATCCCCTGATGAAAAGTCTGTTCATGGAAACATGTCACGGACATTTTGATCAGTAAGCAGCTCAAATAATTGTCATGTTAAGAACTAGTATTATGATCTATGTATAAAGACTTTTTTTTTTACCCAGTGGAACAGGATGCTAGATTATGCTCTGTGTTTTCAAAGGAAAGAAATGCACAACAATGACAACAAGCAAGTACTGATCTTAGTTTTTATTATCCAGGTAACTTCTAATCAGGTTGAATTTCCCTTGTCTATAAGGCATTTTGTTATATATATATATTCATATTTTATATATATATATATATATATACACACACACACATACATCACCATATACAATATGTGACTTATGTGAAAGGCTACATACATTATTTGGTCATTTTAAGTAAATAATGATAATGAATTTGACACTAATGAGTAACCTTTCATATTCTCAAACAAAGTCCTTTTGCTTATGTGATGCTTAAACATAAAACACCGTGCAGCAGAACTGATACTGATAGGGTGATAAATAATAAAAATGTCCCTGTGCCTAACATTTAATTCACCCCATGCTTCACAAATTTAAAACTGGGAGTCTGGTATTGCATCAAAGTAGAAATCTCCATTAGATTGTTGCAACACTCTGGATGTGTCTCATGCAAAATGAACAGCTTCGTCCGCTACAGTAACACTCACTCGTTATAAAGCAAATCTATGAGAACGCGATGTAGTGTAATTATGGACCAGGCTTGAAACATTACTACTTAAATTAGAAGTACACCTACCGACATTTTTTTAAAGGGCAAGTATCACCATTACAATATAGAGCCATAAAAGCTTCTACGGCTATAACGAATGTCATGGGCAGGGAATGAACAGCCAGGCCATTGACGAGACCATAGCGGTTTGTGAGCTTAAAGTTGATCAGTTCAACATTTTGAGACTTCTGCCAATAGAAAAACTTCAGTTAATGACCAGCAGCTCCAGATGCCACAATAATTAGCTTCAGTTGCACCAAATGAAGGAGAGTGTTTGAATGTGGCTGCAGCCTGTCCGTAGATTCGTATACGATTTCTTCCCATTGGACACGTTTGTTCACCACCCTGAAGTGACTTACTTTGGGGATCAAACATGTGATGAGAGGACTTAAAGCAGACAAAGTTGAGACAGTCTGCGTCCTCAGAGTAACATTTTGACAGCTATATTATTCTAACTAACCCCTTATGAATACAACAGAACCAGTATGTGGAGAAAAAGGCTTTTCTGGAGATGCAGTGCTGGTAATAACCTGCTGATGTATGCCATCAGAGTAACAATGCTACTGAGAATTGGAGCAAAAATTACGACATCTGAATGCAGGAGGAATATTTAGCTTTACCAATTACAGGCTTTATCACATTGGGTCATTTGTTGATGATGTCTTTTGTGACTCTTGTTACTCAATGGATAAAAGTCGTCTTTATTAATTACATTTTGAGTTACAGACATTGTTTTAGTAAGTTCTATGCCCTAATGCCAGAGTTTAACTTAAACGTAACACCACTCACCTTTTAGCTGCCTTGTGCTGACCTATTTCGTCACAAAAATGGTGATACCTGCCCTTTAGTTTGTATTTCTCCAAACAAAATCAACCTTTACTGTACTCAACCAACATCTGTCTTCCTCTCCAAACCTTCCTGATGGAAAAAAAAAATCATCTTTAAGCTGTGCATTGTTTCATAATCATGTATATTGGTAGCCATAAGACAGATGTACCACTAACCTGAGTAGTATATTAAATTGCAGCAAGTTGAATTGAACTGGTGCTACCTTATTGACGACATTTTTTCACTTTAGCCAAAGCAGCCCTTTTCAAACTTACTATTATTCCTTACAACTATAATTTAGCAGGCTTAAGAGATACTCCAACCGTTAGAAATAATTTGGCCATCTTTTTCATCATTTTTTTTTGTTTCGTTAAGGTACCCCACAAAAAAAAGCACTCCTGCACAATTAATGTTCAATAGAAAATGAGGTATGTTCCTTTTTTATCTGTTAGTGCATATCAATGTAACAGTGCAAAACCAATTGCAAAAAAATATATATACACGTTCCACGATCACCTTTTTCAAAAGACTAGATTTACAGCATTTACCCGACCATCACTTTTACAAAGCATACAAGAACCCACTATGAGACACAGAACATAGAGTATCCCACTGATTATTTCATCATAAGACCCCAGGGTGAAGCAAACACTTGAAATATCTGAACCAGGTAATGGTGACCATGAATAAATATCTAGCTAAAGCACTGAAGTATGTTCGTAATAAGAGGTGGCGTGTCACTTCACAAGTTTTGCACAAACCAACATAAAAAAAAACAACCAAACTTCCCTTAGTCATGTTTCATCATTCTAAACCTCTACTGGAATGTTTAATAATGTGTTCAGTTGATTGACCAAGAAACACAAGAAATAAAAAATAACAATTAA
>NW_015151014.1:297419-319337 GCF_000732505.1 Cyprinodon variegatus | reverse complement strand
ATATATATATATATATATATATATATATATATATATATATATATATAAATTAAATCAAAAGAAAAGTGCACACACTGATGCTATTAAACCCTGTCCGGCGGGGGTGGGGGTCTTTATTTAGGCAGCCAGTTCACTGGTTGTAGTGTGTGGATCACAACTTAATGGTTAAGTATTAAATTCTTCAAAGTGTCAAGAAAGTCTTGTGTTCATACATATACAAGTACTAGAAAGCTGTGACTGAGGAAGCAGCTGCAGGCCGAGGAACTGTGCCGTTAAAAAGCATACAAGCTAGAAAAAGACACCAGGATATGTCCCTTTGTAAAGAGGGCCTGAGAGTAGTTCTGTTGTGAAAAAATATGTATGGATTGTCTCAGAGCTCCTGCAAGGGGGTCGCCACCATGTTTTCCTCCTGCTCTAACAGTCGATCTGTATTCAGTCGAGAGAATAAGGGAGATGGTTTCACAAACGTAGCAAAGACCCTCTGTGGTGAAGTCTTGAGTCTATGATGGAGTGATTGAGTCAAGGCATCCAGCTGGAATGTATAGATAGAAGAATGTCTCGGGAGGCAGTCCCATGACACAATCATGGCACAAACAACTGGCTCAACCCGTTCTCATGCTCAGTCTTGCAGAGAAACGCACACAGGTGGGAAAGGGACTGCAAAGAGTTTTAATGTTGAACCTCCAAGCACTACATTAGTGAATTTCAACATTAAGGCCTTAAACTCCAAAAATATCATACACATCCAGTCCCTAAAAACATTAGAGAGCAAAGTTATGCTAAGAGTAAGAGATTTAACACAAAGCCAGATGAATACCGCTGCACGGCCTTAGTTTGGCACCAAGTCGGCTCTCAGCAGTGCAGTCTGACCTTAAACCTCAGCTATTTGTCTTATCCAATCACAGATCAGGAATAAAATGCAGGTTTAGTCAACAAATATCCAAGAATTGCAAATAAACTATTATCATTTTGAAAAAGAACTCCATTCTATTTTTTCCTTGTCTAACCTGGATGCAGAGCAGCAGAATACATGGAACCAACAAGCATCTGCCAGTAAACCTAAAGCTCTACTCCCTAAGAACCTGCAGCTGCAGCCTACTTTATAGAAAGGTCATCAAAAAGAGAGATATACCCAAAAAAGTTGTTAAATTTGAGGGCTCGTGCCTTCCAGCTACTGAAAAACTTTAAAATTATCCTCTAGAAATTTTGCCTATTGCCAATCCAAATAATTTCAATTTCCAGAGTTTTATATTTTGACCTGTGCAAACAAATGCTGACTTTATATTTCAGTGGAAGGAAAATCTAAGACAAAAAATGTACAAAAGCAACAGTGATAATCACAGCCTAAGAGACCCATGAAGCAAAGCCCATTCAAGAGTACGTCACCATGGCACGAGCTACAACTGTCGTATTCCTGAACCAAAAGATGATACCATCCGCTCCTATTGCAACAGAAGGGACAGCAATGTTTCTCAGAGGTTAGAGGTCATCTTTGTTGATGACCCTGGACCTCAGAGATCAAGTAAATTTTGCATTTCTTGAGAAACTGAAGGTCTCAGAATCAAGAGGAAGAATGAGAGCCGTGATGGACTGATGCTGTACTCTTAGAAAAGGAAACATATTATGTGGATCTACTGCATATTGATGTACTTCTTAGTGGGTTGCATCATAAACCCTTTTGTATCATTCTTGTGCAATATTTTAATGTTCTGACAAACTGACTGATTTTATTGGAAATAAGCTAAAATGATCGAAATAAAAAAAAATAAAAAAAAAAGGAAAACACAGGTCAGTCTTAAATAACTAGATAATGAGTTTAAGTTTAGAATTAAATTACTGAAATGAAATTATTTTGGGATAATTGATCGAGATTGTTTGATGCTTCCTAGTGCTGACTGACTGTTGAGGCCAGAACAACCGTAGGATCATTCAGCTGTAGCATTGAAGGATTCATGTATTCTTCTCTTTTCTCAGGAAAAGTCCAGCAACTCATCAGAAAGCTGATGTTCTCAAGTGAAAAATTTAAGGCCTTCTGCACTCACCCTAAAAATTGTAATCTTATCTGCCAAAGATAGTCGTGCTGAACACATAACAAAACTACCAAATACGCTGCCAAAAGACAAAACAAAAAAGTGGATTTCCAAACTTAAACTTGTCCCAATAACGGTGTTCAGTGAACGCACACCACACACTATTGTATTACTTAATGTACTGCACTTAAAAAATCACGCATTCACATTCAGACAGCAGAATACAATGATGCCAAACTCCGGTAAGGCAAATCCGAGCAGAGCGAACTGTGGTCATAAAGTCTTATTAGACAGCTACAGTGTCTGGCAGCTATCTGGCTTTTTTAACCCTCAGTTTGTAGTGTTTCTGCAGTGGTGTAACAGCTGCTATCCAACGGGTTAAAATCCCTTATTGGCTTACAAAAACAAAAAAATGCTCCCAAAAGCTACCTGTATAACTGATAAATAAATCAGACTGGTATCTTGGCATCAACAGCTGATTAAATTCAAAAGTGAATCTTTCAAACTATGTTTTCTAACTATTGCTGCCGACAAAAACAAAACAAAACAACAAAGCTTATAAGCTGCATGAGTGAAAAAAACGAAATGAAAAACTCGGTTGCTTTCTATAAAACGCACCGCTCCAGGTAGAATGAAACCAGCAGGTGTTTGAGTGAAGTGAACGGCTTGTAAGAAAGTTTGGCCATCTCTATGAAAGACCAGTCACTGTTGTTGTAGCGTCCCTTCCTCCGACGGTCCTTCTCCACTGAGGATTGAGGATAACAGGCACCAGTGGTTTTGGGGAACAGCCAGTCTTCTGGTAGTAAGGTCCATCCGTCCCTACGTTTGCCGCACCCTGTGAGTCCAGTTTGCAGGGAGACCAGTGCTGTCTCTTTCACACAGATAAGAAAATGCAAACAACACTCACACACACACATACACACACTGAGATTCTCTGTGTGTTACAAAATAACACACTTGTCCTTTTCTTTCAGCTCCTTCTTGGCTTTGCGCTCCCCACCTGAGGACTGTTTCCCTGGGCTGGGTGTGGCCCCGCTGTTCGCTGTGGCCCCGGCACCAGCTGCTGCTGCCGCACTGGCTGCAGCTCCTCCTCTGTCCACCTCGCTTCCGTCCACCTGCTCCTGCACAGACACAAAAATGCAACTTTAGACATCCAAACTCGGACTACGAAGCAGAAGGGTTCTAATGCAAGAAGCATTTCTTTTCGACATTAAATAGCTGAAAAATAGACGGAAACACACAGAGCCTTAGAACCCGCTACAGCTCAGACATTATCTCATTGGTGAAAGTCCTTTTAAACACTTCAGCATCAGGAACGCTTGTTTTTTAAGTTAGCAGACTGATAATAAACAAAATGGAATATATGCTCTTTACTCATGGCGAGATGTTGTCCATCATTTCTATAAGCAGTTTAGAAATTTAAAATAAAAAAAGAACATCACCTTGTTCACTAAGAAGGAGCCAAAGGCAACATGGTAAAGTTATTCCTTTATATCTACGCTTTGCTTTAGTTTTTCCTCCGCCTTTGCCATTTTGTCACATTAAGAATGCTGTTTTTAAATCATGATTTTGTTGATTAAAGAAAAAAAAACTATTCAAACAAAGTTGTCACTTAGTGAAAATCATTAAAAACATTAACATTACATTGTATCATGTTAATTAACTGTTCCTGATTCAACAATATAAAAGAGGCTGAACAAAAAGAGTTTCATTAAACAGACCAAAGACTGTTTTCTTACATCGTCTAATCCACTCATTAGTTCCATGACCAAAAATATTCAGTGGACCAACGAGACAAAAAGGGAATTTTTGTAAACAAGGTTTATGTTTTGTTACATTTGGTGTAAAAACTAAAAATAAACCAACAGTGTAACATGGTGGTGTTAGCATAGTGGTCTGGGACTGCTTTGCTGCTTCAGGTCTGAAAGACTTGCTATAAATGATGAAATCATGACTTTTGCCCTCTATCAGAAAATGTCGTGCAACATCTGGTCATCAGGATCTGACTTTCAGCTTAAGAAACTTTTGATAAAGAAGCAGGATAGCGATGAAAAGTACGTTATGATCAATCTTAACTGCTTGAAAAAATGAAGGAGAATAGAAATACCTTCTACCGTCCTACAGAGAGGAATATCAGGAGACAATTGCTTAACGTAAAAGCACAAATATTTTCTTACTCCCCAGTATATTTTTAATGATTACTTAGAACTGTATTTATTATTTTTTCTCGCCTATCTCTTGTTGACAATTCCTCATTTCTAATCAAATAAAATTGATGAAAACATGAAACCAAGTTAAAGAACCCATCAGATCTAATAATAAATCCCAGTGACTCTAAGATCTCTCTACCTCCCTCCCCACCTGTGCTTGTGCCTGTGCAGCTGCCGCTTCCTCCTGCTCCTGCTCCTGATAGTACTGGGACGCCCGTCTGTCCTCCTCCTCCTGAAGCTTTTTGGCCAGCTCCAGGTCACTGATGCCTTCAGGCAGTTGCTCCCACTGCAGGTCTTGGCTTTGCTGTTCCTGCTGCAGGGAGAGTGCCATCAAATAGTCCTATAGAGCAAACAAAAAAACCCCAAAATTAATGTTTTATTATGACTTCAGTTTCTAAATAACAGTGATGTTTATTTAATGGTCCTCCGATGCCCATTCTTTGTTTATTTCTGTCTGTTGGTTTGCTCCTCATTAAGTATTCAGTTTTTTAGTGAATCTTTGAAAAACAGTCCAGACCTGGTCTATCTGATCCTGCTGTCCACGGTACACTGTCTCTGGATCAGATGGAGGCCGCAACCTGAACTCTGAATCACAGAAGTTTCCATCTCCGTCAACGTTGTGCAGACTCTCCCAGACAACCTTCTCCTCTGTCAGGAAACCCTGGTCAGTAACCAGAAGGTAAAGTTGACCCTAGGAAGCAATGTGAACCACAGTGATTAGAAATAATTCATAACACAGTCATGTAGTTTTAACATGACTCTACAGTAACAAAGTTTTGAAGAAGTGTTTGCTAGAACACAAGTCTTTGTGCAGCTGTTATCGTAATATGCACCCTGCTTTGTTTTGCCTTGGAAACAACTGCAGACCCACTTCCCTCCTTTAACAGGAAAGATCTGCTCCATCTGCAGATATGTGTCAAGCTAGCTGGGACATGTGCAACTCTGGAAAAATATTGGTCCTTATCTGGATGCCAGCTGCACACATTGCTTTTAGGGTTTATAGTTATGTAATTAGAAACACTGGATAAGAAGATAAGAAGTGAAGAAAAAGAGAATGCTTTAGAGTGTGCTGCTGTCCATCTCATCACAGGAATATATATTTTTTCATAATCCCTTTAAATAGAACTCAACTCAATGTTTTTGCTGTGTTTTGCACCATATTTTTTTTGGCACTGCACCTCTCCATTTCAATGCCTTTAGCACCATGTCTAAACTGGTTTTCCTCTTGGCCTACACTGTTTACATTCTGATCACTGCTGCACATTATAAATGAAAATGATCATTTCACTGCTAAGTTGCTCATTCACTGTTGAAAAGCGGTATGCATTCAAATTACATTTTGTATACACTCTGTGTATAAAAAATGACAATAAAGTTTGTCTAAGTCTAAGTCTCTACTTTGGTTAATTTGGCCTGATATTAAAATATGTGTCGATCTGAAACATCTGGAAAAGGACTATAGAGGCCTTAGAGGTCCTAATTGTTGCCACTAAAAAAAGAACCTGTTACCAAATGCTATACAGTAGTTGTTTACCTTGTATTTGATCATGGTGCTAAAGTGGTTATTCCTGAAAAAGACACAGAGCTCTCCTTCTTGCACAGTGGAGGTGAGCTCACATAAGCCATGGTAAGTGAGCTGAGTGGCTGTGCTGCTCAGGAACTGCTCCGCCACAATGCCTATGAGAGGACAAGAATAGATGGTTGGTTAATACACAAACATTGCTTTTTATATGGGAAACTTACAGACTTAAATACCAATCAGTTACTTGTCTCTTTTCCTCTGTTTTAATACTGTAAGTCACATATGTCTTAAAGAGGCATAGTTATGTTAAATGACATCTTTTTGTTTATATACCAGTAACTCACTCTGGTTGCATACAAGGTTTTTCAGCAACATTACCGCCTCCTGTTGGCGTATTATTTGTTATTCTTGTGTCCTCCGCTTTGTTTTTAGCATTTTATTGTGTTTAATGATTTCATACCAATGAAAATGTTTCAGCCTATGTCTGTTTATTCATTTCATTTTTTGTAGGAACAGGGATTTTATTTTTCCTGGACGTTTTGATAGGAGGCAGGATTCACCAGAACTTAGAGTTGCTGTAGATCAGCTTATTTAATGATTACTGGCTGGGCTTTGTCCACTCTGAGCTGTTGCTTTATTGCGAGGCATTGCAGGACGGCTGGGCTCGGTCAGGCTCTATTAGGTAGAGGTTTCAATTGCCACCATTTGGCTTTCTGATAGTTCTGCAGTACTGCTGTCTGATGGTGCCATATCCGTTTATATCTGCTTATCTTTCCCGGTGCAGGAATTCTACTTCGGCTCAAAAAGAAAACACTATCAGACTGACGCTTGATGTATATAATCTCTTCTCATATGACCTGACTATGCCTCTTTAAAGTAAAGGACGGACGGTTGAGCAAGCAGATGAATATATGCATGGATGGATACTTTTTTACATACTTACATTTTTTTTTAGCCAAGCCAGAACCTATGTACAGAAATGCATGAGATGGAAAACGCAACATATGCAACAAAATTAAACTGTTTTCTTGTGTGGGGCTCACATTAAGAACAGAAACACTGCCTCACTCATCTTAGAACCCAATTTAAGGTGATTTACATTAGTTGATGGGTACCATTAATAGTATATGAGTCCTTAAGCAAGATTTGCACTACCGATGTAGAAGAACAACAGCAAAGACAAGGTTTTCTGTGTCAGTACATTGTTGACTCAGCTTTAAAATGTTGGCTTTCAGTCTTGCTGGGAGCTATTCAGGCAGCTCGGCGTGTAAATATTTGGTTGAACCTTTATGAAATCTGTGACATGAAGAACTATGTCATTTAAAGAAATTCCTATTCTGTTCTTCTATCCAAAGTAAAAGATGTCTTAATCAAATGCAGAAATATGACTGTCTGCCCTCAGGTCAGTACAGTAAAAGAGACAGGAGGCTAGTAAGTGTTCAGGAAGCTAGATCTCACCTTCCCCTGCCAGCTCGCTGTTTTCTGACTGTTTGCAGGATATTATCTTCTCCACCAGCTGGTTGTAGCTGCAGTTGCCTACGGCTTTGACAATGTCCTGCATCTGCAAGAGAAGATAAAAGCTGTGAGAAAGAACCTACCGAAAAAGAAAGGTTTTAATAACATCCTGTTTGCATGTTTCTCTGTTCATTAGTTTAACAATCGAAAAGAAACAAAAAGACATTTTCTTGACATCCAAGAGTTAAAATTACAGAATGCTATTATTTCATGCGCTTTAGCATATGTCATATCAATGTTCATTAGCTGTTGGTTGGATAATTGGAGACGGATAGCATAAAGCGGAGCCTGTTGGGGAAGAATAATCCAGAACATTGAACTGCAAGTCTCCAAAGACCTAAATATACTTGCTAGAATGGAAACATTTGCTCTCCGTCTTCCAGAACTGCAAGAACAAGATTATGTCGTCATTTTCCTTCCTCCTGATTTTTGGGTTTTTGCATCTTATTCTTGATGTAACATATGGACAGAGCTTTGTAATTGAGATTTGAGGCAGACAACTGTTATATACAAAATGTGAGATAGCAGGGACCTAATGAGGACCTGCTCATCAGTTCTACTCAAGTATGAAAAGTCTGGACCTTTGCTGTCATCATTGCCCCCTCAGGTTAAAAATATAAAATAATCTGCTCTTGTAAAGTATGTAAAGTCCTTAACTTGTAGACTGAAGTAGACCCTGTTTGGAAATAGAGAAAAATCAGAAGGTTTTTAAGATTATGACTCATTGTAAGACATTTTTACTGTCCCCCATAATGATAGTCCATAATTAAATTTCTAATGATTATTTAAGCTCCTCACTCCATCTCTAAGGGAGAGTTCGACCCATCTTCCTGAGGAAACTCACTTTGGCAGCTTGTATCCGGGATCCTGTTCTTTCAATAATGATCCATAACTAATGAGCATTGTTGAGGGTCAGAGCAAAGATGGACCAGTAAAGATAATCTAATTTGCTTTTTGGCTCAGGCCGTTCTTCTACACAACAAAACTGAATATTGCCACCATTGCAGATGTGGCCTTAAACCGTTCTCCCGTTCTATCCTGCTATCATTAGTGCACATGACCACAAGACACTTCAATTCCTCTGCTTGAAAGAGAGAGTGATAACCAAGCAGGAGGAAGCAGTACAACCGTTTCCAGTCAAAACCAAATCCCTCTGACTTAAGAGGAGCTAACTCTCATCCCAACCACTTCAGTGCATGGGGAGGTCATAGTCTGTAGAAACCAACACCAACACATAGTTTGTGGAAATCAAAGATAAGATCCTAAGGTCACCACATCAGGGACCCTATCCCTGCACAATTACACCCATCCGAAAACATCACTAAAGTGGTTTGGTATGACGGGCAGCCCTGGTGGAGCCAACATATCAAGGGGCCCTACTTTGGGCTGAGATGGCCAAGAGCCAAAGCCTCATCATCAAACGCCCACTCACGGGTTCCCCTCCAGGCCCAGCCCCATAAGGGTGTCCCTGTCTCCCTAATCTGGGTAAGGCTTGCCTCTTTTTGTGGTTGGGCCATACTGTCTGCATCACAACAGCAATTCATTTACAGTTCTCTAGATTTCAAGGAAAACCCAGACGTGTCTGAATGGAATATAATGTATGTCAAAGAGAAAACACAAGATCAGCCTTACCTGGGGGTCGACAAGCCAGCCGTGGTAAAGAGGGATGTCGAGAAGGTCAAACACAATGCATTCTGGGGTGTATTCAAAGACTCGCACACCTATGAACTTCACATTTACGTCCAGACCTGTCTGCAGCTTGTGAAGCACAGCCATGGCATCACTCATGTTCTGAAAAATAAAAAAAAAAGGACATGGAATCTCTTAAAGTCCAAAACTGGATATTGATTGATTGAATTTATTAATCTCACATAGAAATTTACTCTGTGCATGGGATATAAACAGTATTTACAGTGCGTCCACATATAACAGCTTTTTTTTAATAGCAGGATTGCGGTATTCCCCCCAATAAAAACAATATAAAATAGAGAAAGTAGGAGAGGAGAACACGGAGCAGACGTAACGGGCTGTTGCATGCACAGCCCAATTTGGATAAACGATGCAATGGATAGGATGGAAGAATAACAAGGCATGTGTATTGGTATTTTTTAAACATTTCATTGTGTTTTCATCTTCCACACTTACTCTGTATATACCACCTGGACAAATTGAACATTCATCCATCCACTTACCTATGCATGACAAGGGGCCAGTCCACCATAGGGCCACACAGACACACAGAGAACAAACAGCCTTCCATCCACACACTCAATCTTAAGGGCAATTTAGAGCAACTCCCTTTACCTTCATAGAACCTTCACAATTAGCAACAAACAGACAGGGAGAACATGCAAACTCTACACAGAGCCTGCAACGGTATTCGACCTGCTACCCTGCATAGGTAACGGGTTAAAAACAAAAACACACTATTCTGACCAAAGAGGTTAAAAGCCAGCATCCATAACAATATAGTAGTAAATTAGGATACAAGGCCCAAGTAATCTAAGCACTATAAATGCTTCAATTTCGTATATGTCCTTAAGAACGTTATATCATTATTGCATGATGACATAACGTTCTTGAAGACATATACTATCCCTCAATTCAAAAGGTCAAATTAAAACACATATGAATAGAAAAAGGGGGATGATATAAGAAAGTTGAAGCAGGTTGAAATAAAAGAAGGTGAAGCAGCAATATGGTTAAATGCACCATACATTTCACAAATTGACAATGCACAACAGCTATTTTACATAAACTGTACTGTTTAAATTGACTTAAAAGAAATCTGAAAATATTTCTTGGGATCAGGTTTGTTAATTAAACAGACGCAAACAAGGAGAGTTTGTTTTTCTTGTGGCAATAACAATCTTGACCATGTCAGAATTTTATAAGTTATATTTTTTTCTCTGAAACAAAAGGATTATGCCATTCAATGTTTCAGTCTTACATTTCATAATTTCGTTCTTTATTTCTTGCTTAAAACTACCAATTTTTGATGGAGATTACATACATTTCTAATAAGTGGCTGAATTCAAATACTTTACATTTAAATTCATCGTATCAGTTTTAGTTCAAAAGCCAAACCTTAATGAACATTATTTAGTAAAATGTATCTGTGGACATAGAATTATCGTCCTTGAGAGCCCAATGAAACCAACATATGGTTTCATGCACAGAGTATAGTTTCCCCAGCTGGTTTAAAAGTCCTGCTGCTGTTCAACTCCAAGGTCAAGGGGTCAAGGCTGCAGCCGAGCCCAGATATGCCACTTCCAGTTATTCCCATTTAATTCCCCTTTAAAAAAGGAACACTGAAGGGGAATAAACTGAACCTTAAGTATAAACGTCTGCCTTCACTTTCAGCTGGAAGAGACAAATAATTCACTAATCAGTATTTTATGAGAATAAAGGATAATTATGATATTTACAAGAATTTGTCAAAGCATATTACAAAACCATCATAAATTAGTACAAAAAGGCTCTAAAAAGTTCAGCTGAAGCTTATTTCACTTAAGCTAAATTAGTTTAAAACTGTTTATTTAATTAATTAAAATTTTAAATTTAATCAATTTAAATGTTATATTTCTCGAACAGAAAATAGCTCCATCCCAGCCTCATTCTCTAGCGTTCCATACTTAGCCTACTTTTCACAGATCCTGGGTGGTCTGAAACTCTTATTTGAAATTTAATCTTTAAATCTTCCATCATGAGATACAACGCTTATATACATTAGTAGTATAAAGCCAGAGTGTATTACGGTACTATTATGCAGTTTTGGTAGGAGATCTATAAGCTACAGCTGCGTAATCTGAGAGTGCGGATTAAGATGCTCATGGTCAGCATTAACGGTGGGATTAGTGTGGCTGTGAAATAGACCACATCTCATCACTTTGGGGTGCAGGGTCCCAGAGATTAGCTGCAAATAACTGGCATTCAGCACGATGCTATGCTGTTGTTCTACGTACTCTGGAGTTTCTTTGTGTTTTTTAGAGCATATAGTTTAAATGTCAAAGCCGCCCTGCTCATATGCCTCTTCCTTGATTTTTATCCCAAAGAATAATTGAAAAATAGAACTTGATGTAGATAGAATGAGATGTTCTGAGGCAGTCTCCACAGTAGCTGCTTTTCCAACCAAGACTTCGCTGCCTAAACCAGTAATTCGTAAACTGCGCATCAGTTCTTAAAACAATTCATTGTTGGAAAAAAAAAAAAAAAACTCACATCATACACTGATCAAGCACAATATTATGACCACGTGCCTCAGTCTCCCCTTTTTCTACAAGATCAGCCATGTCTTGTCAAAGACCTGAACTTGATTAGATTCTTAAGGGTCTTTCGTAATAACTGGCTCCAACTTTTTAACACCAGATCCTTTAAATCATGGAAGTTATGAGGTGGGGCCTCCATAGATCTGACTTGTTTCTCCAGTGCATTCCCCAGATATTTGATCAGACTAAAGCATTGGGAGTTTGGCAGTCAAGCAAACATGACCAACTTGTTCTGCTCCTCAAACAATTCTCACCATTTTTGCTTCGTGTCAGGGAGCAATTTCCTGCAGAAAAACACCACAGCTCTCAGGGGCTGCACTCCAAACCCTAAATGAGTTGGAATGCACTGTTTTCTCTCACCTTTCTTTCACAACTAAGGCTAAATGTATTAATCCTGATTATCCTTTATTCAAAAAATAATCAAATAATTTTGTAATCCATATTGAAATGTTACCTAGAGTAATGGAACGTGGACTCTAAAACATGCTATTTGCTAAATGAACAATAGATGGCGCCATCCAGGACCTGTTACTATGAAGATTTGTCCCTTAAATCCAGATATCGATTTGATGGCAGTTGCTTTTTGTCCATATTATTTGCCCGGAGATTTTACCATTTTTATTTTGGTAATAGTTTATATTCCACCTTCTGCAGTTGCACACTGTCTGTGGTGTCATCAGTTCTGTTGTAGATAAGCTGCAGACAGACCAGCTAAATGCATTTGTTCCAGTAAAAGGTGATTGCCTCATTGTCTGCGACACTTCCAACAATGCAACAGTTTGTACGTTGTTGTGTCATGTCAGGGATTCATACATCTCTTGGGCAAGACCCGCTCTTGGTAAATCAGGTCACAAGCTTGTGTATTTCTGCTCAGAGTATAAGCCTCTATCTGAGAGGAAACCTGCATTACGTGTAGGAGTAAGAAGATGGTCACTGGAAAATAAAGAAGCACTGCAAGGTTTCTTTGAAGCTACAGACTTGGTTTCACTGAGCTATGAAAGGAGACGACATTAATATAATGACTGAGTGTGACTGACTAAATAAACTAGGATTATTTCCTCAATATATTAATTTGTTGATTATTTTTTTTTTTATTCGGCTATTATTTGGTTGGCAAAAGTTTCTTTAAGGTTTTTTTCCGGATTTAACCCGGTTAAACTTAACTTTTGGGGACTTTTGGTTGGAAATTTTTGCCGGAAAAAAGGAAAAAAGTTTTTTTTTTTTTTAATTGCAAATTTTTTTTGGTTTTTTTTTTTGTTTTACAATTTTGGTATACTTACTACTCTAAGTGGGTCACACTGTCAGCTAAATGCATGTTTAAGTTTCTATACTCCACTTAACGAGTAATCAATTACTAAAATAGTTTAGGATTATTTCAATAATCAATTAACCACGATTAATCCAATCAAATTTTTCAGCCCTAAAATAAACATTTGTGTAGATAACACCATCCCCTCAAGATAGTGGTATGCATCCCCAATCCTAAACAAAAGATCATCAGTAAAGGAACTGCTAAAGTAACAGAAAAGACCCTTCACGAAGAGAGACAGGGAATTATTAAGGACTATACAGAAACAAACGCAAGGAGGCATATAGGAAGACCTGCAAAACAAGCTCCAGCAGAACAGCATCAGAAATGTATGGTCATGGATGAAGAAATTCACAGGCTTCAAGCAGTAGGAGGATCAGACAGATGGACGTCTGGACAGAACAAATGGACTGAATGCATTTTTCAGTAGGTTCAGTATCTTTCTCCTTCCCATAGTCAAACAGACATCCCTCCTTCCTTTGACCCAAGGCTTCCACCATCTTTTACCTTAGCCTTAACCCTCCTGCTTCTATGTGGTTGTTCAACACCAAATCAGAATATAGTGCTGCTCCCCCTCCTTCCACCTGTCTTTAGAAGTCAGGTGAAGAGGCAACAGGAGAATCTGAATCACAATAGGTTGCCAGGTCCAGAAAGTCTGTGCAGAGCAGCTATGTTGTTTTTTTAAAGCACCTCTTCGAACAAAACTCTGACCATTCTTATTTACTCTGTACACCTCCGACATCCGATACAAGACAGAGTCCTGTCATCTGTAGAAATACTCAAATGGCTCTGTAGTCGTTGGGTGTGTTAGAGGTGAAGATGAAGCTCAGTAAAGGAAGCTTTTGAAACACTATGTAGTATGGTGTGGAAACAATATTCTGAATGCGAACAAAACAAAGGAGATAATATATAAACAGATTTCAGAAAAAAAACCTGTACAAGTTGAATCCAGTTAACATCATGGGAGAAGAAGTGGAGGTGGGGGAGGAGTATAAATACCCTGGAGTTCACCTGGACAACAAACTCAACTGGTGACGCAACTGTGAAGCTGCCTACAAGAAGGAAGAAAGCAGACTGTACTTCTTAAGGAAGCTTAGGTTCTTCAGTGTTTGCAGAAAGATGCTGCATATCTTTCTTTAACAAGTCAGTTGTGAGGAGTGTGATCTCTTCTGTCATCATGTACTGGGGTAACAATATCAGAATGAATGACTTAAAGAAGTTCAACACGCTTATAGAGAGTGTCCGTTCTGTTTTAGGAACTTCTCTAGGACCTCAGGAGATGATTTTGCAAAGAAGAATTCTGCATAAAAAGACTAACATTATGGACAGTGAGCATCCTCCTCAGCAGATTGGTTAACAACAGACTTTGACTGTCTTCACTTATAGGCTTCTCCAGATTCGGTGCAAGACAGACGCTACAGAGGAATTTATAAATAATAATAATAAATATTGTTATCATATTTTGGCAATTACATTGTGCATTAATTTAAAATGTGCAAGAAGTTTCTTTTTATTCCAAGCGTTCATTTATTTGGATGTGTTAATCTTCTAAAAGTGTCTCTTTAGAGAAAGAGTAAAAATCATTTACGGCAGATTCTGAGATTATTATGAAAATAATGGATAGCTGCAGCCCTAGTCTCAACCAGTGTTTACGTCATGCACCAATTAGCTTTATCAGAATAAGCCTTGGCCGTAACCCTGTAGCTAGTTCATCATTTCCTTCCCATTTTTTGATCAACACTGACTGCTGAAACTGGGAACCCCTCAGAAAAGCAGCAGTTTTGGGAATGCTCTCACCTTATCTAGCCATCATAATTTAGCCCTAATCAAACTTTGAGGCATTGCTACCTAATACTGTATATATCCCAAAACATCACACATGCTATGATGAAGAGATAACCGCTGATATAATTTCACCCATAATCGATCATAATTTCCTGCCTGAATGACATTATTCTTTCAAAACAACAAGGTTTTAGATTTTATGAAAATAAAATACTTAGATTTTCATCAATTTATATTTCTTAGAGTAAACTTTAGGGCAATTAACAAAACTCTTTATTTAGATTTTTTTAAGGTTTTAAAACATTGATGCAACAGATCACCTGTATGCATGCTAAAGCAAAAAAAGGATGATCGGAGTCTTTCAAAACTATAGTCTCCAAACAAATTATATGTATATTTTTTATATATTATATTATATATAAAAAAATACCATTAAAGTTTATGTATAAAGGTAACTGGGCGTCATGTAAAGTGAATTCATTTGTAGCTGAAAAGAAAAAGCAAACAAGAAAAAGCTCTCGATGTTCTTCTTTTTTTTTTGTTTAGTACATCAATCAAATCCTTAAATCTGATTTGAATTTCACTGAATAAATCTGATCAGTTCTATTCAGTCCTACATAAACACACAGTTCAAATCTATAGTTGGGCTATTGTGGTAGCTGAAATGAAAACACACACATCCTCACACTGAGCTGTTCTTCATTTAAAACCGTACTCTCTGTTTTTCTGATTCTATCTTAAAAAAACTGTAATTTCCTTCTCATTGTGCCAGTGTCTGAGAATAAGAAGAGCATCTGTGAGCACATTTTGAGCGAAATGATGGGATACTGTGTATTTACTAGAACAAAAGCAGGGTTTCTTTACATTTCTAAGTAACAATTCCCATTACAGGGAATAATAAAACACCGGGGGGGGGAAAAAATCCCTCTGCTATTTCCTAAACAAGTTCGTCTGATTCTTCCAGCGGCCGAACAGTCATCATGGATGAATCATCTTATTGAGCTGGGCCAAGTGAGAAAAGTGAAGCTAAACTCCATACACACATATCCTCAGCTCTTCTTAGTAAATATGAAAAAAAAAAAAATCTAAAGGGCAGCCAGGCAAAAGCTATTTTAATCCAAATGCAATCCCATCACAGATGATGTTTATTCTTTTCAAGCTGTGGTTATAAATAGAATTGCTTTGGTTAAAATATCTGTCTTTTCAGCAAAAAGTAAAGACCTGTATCTTTAGAGCTCTTTAAAAAGACCAAATATTCCCCAAATTCCCACAGATATTGAGGATAATCCCATTTGTTTTACATAGATGTCCGTTATTCCCTCAGGTCTGCCTGCAGCAGAGTCCTAACGCTGTGTGTGAACCCGCCGTGCCACTGACAGATTGTGGACGGACATGACAACGCAACATGTAAAACAGCTCCCTGACCAGTCATTAGACAACCATAATAACACGGCAGCCCCAACTCTGCCCCCTCCCTTACTATAACTCTGCATGCCGCGGGGCACCGCTGATTTATTTAAGAGATTGTGTTTCAGTCCTACTTAAATTTAGAAAGCCCTCAGCTTCCTTGAGGAAACTGTACATTACTTTTAGTCGTCTGTAACTGACGGGCTTGAAATCATTCACAGATGTGCTCCTATGCTGCCACGCCGGAGGGAGAAGAGGCGGGGCCCCTCCTACACCTTAGGCAGGCCATGAGAAGCTGGAGCTCCATCTCCAAGTACCTTTCATGGTAAGCCACACACACACAAGTTATTTCCCCTCATCCTTAAAGGAAATTTGCATTGACTTCCATTCATTTCCTATTCATTTCTATGGCCTAACCCAGAATCAATACATACCCAACCCTAAACCTAACCTCAATTCACACAATAGCCCTGCACTTACAGGTACTGTAAGTCCCCGCAAAGTAGCATACGCCTGGGAAATTGGCCTTTTACTGTCCTCACAAGGTAACAAATGCTTGCACACACAGACACACAGTAATAGCTGGTAGCTAAACCCAGCCATGCGTATCCAAGCTTTCACCACAATGTGAAACAACACAATCTGACACTACTAACCCCCGCTGTTCCCATAGACTTGCAGGGGTTTTCTTATGTAACCTACAGAGGAGCAGGAAGAATGTTAAGCTGCAGTTTTCATGCAGTTTTTAATCAGATCTTTGCTTATTTCCATCAATGGCTGCTAACCCAGACTCGTTCCATGCTAATGTGCAGCCTGCATTGATAGGAATATGCAGCTACACTGTACTCACAGGGAATTGATATTCATGAAATCATGAAAATAGCTGGGATATCTTGAGCGCATTGATGAGACGAAGCAAAAATCTGGAGACAAACTGGAAAATGTAAGACTTTGAATACTGTCTTCCTGGACCAAACAGATGGAGATGAACCAAAATCACCTTAGAAACCTATGTTTTTTTTTTTTTACTCCTTTTACAAAATACACAAAAACTGAGATCTTTCGCTGTTTTTTACTCTATTAACAAATCAAACAACTTAATGTACTTTGATTCACTTCACTAAAAACCAGATGAAGTTACGGGGATCGTATTCTTGGAAGCATAAAACTGGATTATTTCATTTTTTAATCAAATACGTAACAACTACCATAAAATAGTAAAATTCAAGTGTGTTTTTCATTTAATGCGTTCAATTTCTTAGAAAGAAATCGGACTGCCAATCGTGCCAAATAAACCCAGAAGTCAGCATTAGGCCAGGAAAAGCTGCCTAATGTATCTTTGCACCCACTGTGGTAATAAGGCAGATCTTACCTGCTCATAGTTCAACCGCTGAACCTCAGATATCTCCTTAGGCTTGGTTTCCAGGATGTAGTCGCCTGCAGAGAAAAAGTCAATGTTGATTCAACCAATTATCAAAAAGCAACTGATGTAGCAGCAGAATCTGTCTGTCGCTGTGGACAGGTCTCCTGCATATCATACACTGGACAGCTGTTTTCCCCGGATATTATGAAGCTAGATGCACCCCTATTCACTATTAAGCTCTATCCTCTAAGCTCTGTCATGTTGGCTTTTAAATTAGTTTAAGTTTCTTAAATGTATGGTCTCTGGGATATTGGCAGGCTGCATTTTCATATTCTATATTGCTCATTTCCTGAAGATAACTCTCATTATCATTGTGCAGGTATGGTTTTAGCATTCTTTTACAATAAGTCAATATAAGTGCTGCACAAACATCCATGCAAACACATCCCTATTGTTGCTGTTAATGTTTTATTGAAGCCAACTCCCAAACATCTAGAGTGAGAATGCTTCATAATATATAACAGAAAACAGAAACCTATTAAAGAGCTGGCAAATCTTGCTGCAGTGAACTTGTGCTTTTCCAGAGAATTACTCAGACGAATACCATCAAACTCTTGTCATCAAACCGGCATAAACCAAAAAAACGCTTATGCATGGAAAGAATGGTTCTCCTTTGATTCGCACTCAGGGGCCAAAAAAGAAGAAAAGTTGTTGCATCACTGAAGCTACTGAACTCTAACCTTCTTAAGGTCACGGGGACTTCAATTTCACAACATGCTTCATTTGACCCACAGACTCCTCTTACATCAAACCGTCAACTAATATAAAGATTTTACTGGGGGGCCATAATCACCCTCACTCCTTAGTCCCTGTGATTATAGAGGAGGGGCCATTCTGAGGTTAAAAGTAATCCAGAAGCTTCTGAAAGCTTCCCAGCACTTCTGTACAGATTAAATAAATGCAAGTACAAGATGTACTTTTCTGCCCAATTACAAAAACAAATGAACACATTTGGGGGAGAGGAGCAAACCTGCAGATAGCTCTCCGCAGTCACGGCAGCTTTCTCCAGGGAGATTCATAGAGATGAGTCATGTTAGCTTAAGGACATAAACAAGTCAGTGAAAAACCTGTCGCTAAATTATAGAAGAATCTTTATTTGTTAAAGTATATTGTAGGTTGTGTACATCACTGGCAGAGCAGGAAGAAACAGAAATGCAGCTCTTTAGAGTTTTAAGTAGTTTTGGAGTCATAAACTAATAACCAGGGAGGAGAAAAGGCTCCCATTTCTCTTGCAACAGAAAAAAATATATATATGTTCATGAGACCTGATAAACTCTGGACTATTGACTTGTCCACACTTTCAAATTCCCTTAAGACAAAAAAAAAAAAGTTATTCTTTAGAATTTGAAAGATAAATGTTGGATACAGGAAGCTGCTGACAGACTTCAAAAGACGGCATGAAAAACAAGAATGCACACAGGATGCTAAAGCTCACTGGCAGAAATATCATCAGACAGTATTATTAGTATGGGATCATGCAAACTTACAGTTGTGCCAAAAAAGTACAGGGCAATAAATGTGTTCATTCTTTTAATTTATCTTATTTTTCTCCAGAGGGGAAACAGAGAAGACCCATTACTATGTCTTTGATGAAGGTAAATGGCATTAAAGTGGAGATGCATCAAGCATGTTCCTGAGCCAATAAAGGTTTTAGATTAGGGTTTACGTTACCATTTACGTTATCTTATTTTAAGATTGAAATAACATTAAAGGAAAGAAAGAGCTGCAAGTTCCTAGGTAAGGGCTGCAAGTTCTTATGAATCAATGTATATACCGTTCTCTGATAATGATCAAAGCCAAAATAAAGATTAAAACCAAAAAAAGTGGAAGATCTTAATTTCAATAAACTTAAAAAAGGGACAGAGGACTAATTTAATTGTCATACTGATTACAGTTGTTTGGATCAGAACTGATGGGAGGAAAATTGGCTGACACTTTGGTGCATCTCTACATAAATGATTCAAGGGAGATATTTTCTCCTTCGGAGCAATGATGCAGATTTAATTCGATCTCTGGTAATAGCTGCAAACACTTACCAAGATACTCCATCAGTTGCTCAGCAGTTATAATTTCCATCATGGGAGGTATTTTGACCTGAAAGAGAAAGAATGCACACCATTTCCTTCCTATTTTCTTAATTAAATGTTAAAAAAAATACCTAAAAGGTAGATTTTGCTGGGCAAGACTATGTATTGGCGTTTGATAAAATGTAATCTGGTCCTGAAGACCTGTTGAGGAGCAAATCTGAGCATTTTACCTTCCATGCAAGTAGAAGAACATTCATGATGGCCAGTAATGGACAGGGGCCATTCTCGTTTTGAGTGATGATCGGTGTGTTCTCCTCCCTCCATTTGATCCACTTTATGTGGTATATAGACTGTCCGGCGGTGCGGTCTTTAGCGAAGGAGGTCTTTGTCCCATCGGAGGCGTAGTCGCTCTGCAAGGCCAAGGCCAGTCCCTTGTCCTCCAGCCCCTCGGAGCTGGGACAGGAGTTTAGATTGGAGAAAGACTCCAGTGAATCTATGCTCCTGGACTCTCCGCCGAGGCTGGGGTCTGGGTCACTCCCACTCGGCGGTCCTTCCGACAAGGTGTGATCGCCGGACTGTCCAGATTTAACGTCCGGACACAGAGCAGTTGGTTTGGCAAGTTCTGTCTGCTCACTCTCTCCACAGACTCCATCAGCCTTTACATGTGTGCTCTCTTTAGCTGAAGGTGAGGAAGGGCAGTCATCTTTGTTGTTTACTAACTTTGAGGCACCTCCCTGGCAGTCTGCTGCCGTCTGCTCCAAGTCATGCCCCATCCCGTTACTGATATGATCCTCGCTCCGCAGCAACGGTTGGCTCGCATCGCCTCTCTCCATCCGATCCTCTTGGTCAGATCTTACAGGTTCAGACTTCTCTGAGCTCTGAACAACGCCGCTCGGTAAACTAGCATTTGTAGCGCTGATCCCACAACCAACGGTATCCAAAGTGCTGAGGGGAGCTTCACTATTCTTCAATTTATCGAGGGATCCTTTCACTTCGCCCCCAGCCGTAACGTCGGCCATTTCGGCTGCAATCGTGGCACATATAGACGTCACCTCAGCGTCTCGATGCAGGTTTGCATTTTGCTCCATTTCGGTTAAAAGCCTGTCGACAGATTTTTTTTTAGCTAAACTGCAACGATAGCTTCAGCCTCGACGACGCCATGACAACTCTGCAAGTGACGTCACCAGAGAACAAAACCGACGGCTGAATGATGCGTTCGCGTTCGCTCGTATTCTGCACATCGGTTAGTTTAGTTGCCGTTTCTTCTTCTTCTTCTTCTAGTTGGGTTTATTTGCGGTTGGCAACAACCATTTAGTAGCATTACCGCTACTTACTGGTATGGAGTGTGGTTCGTGATGGACTATCTACTTAATAAACATATATATAATTTCTAAGGAAAAAAACGAAAGAAAAACCTGCATACTTATACATAACTTTGTATTCTACTCGTCTATATCATACACACATTCACGTCTCTATAATCAAATTCTATGAAATAATTTCTTTTAAAATCAAATAATTATTTGTATATGTTTACTCCCCAAATTCCTCCTGAAAATATCTACTAAATTAATCTATTCCTTAATACATTCAAACTCTCTCCTCATATATCTTCTCTCGCTTTCATATTTATGACATTCCAGTATAACATGTTCTATTGTTTCATATTTTCCACAGTAATCACATTTGCCAGTAGTGTGCTTTTGAATTTTGAAAGTGTTTAATTAAGTCATGTATGGCCACATCTTAACCTCGTTATTACTCTCTCCTCTATTTGGTCTTCCATTTCTTCTTTTTCCTACTATCTTCTGATTTTTATAAAAACACATTCTTTTTTTTTTTTATCCCACCTTTTTGCCATTTTTTCTTTAACAATACTCTTTTCCTCCGATTTACTTTTTTTAACTGTAAAACTAATAGGATTTTGAATTGCCCTCTTTGCCATTTTATCTGTCTTCTTGTTTCCTTCTACTCCAATATGTGCTGGAACCCACACAAATACAACAATCAAACCCATATTTTTTATTCTGATTAATGTATGAAATACCATCTGACTGATTATATTTTAAACTAAATAATGAAGAGCTTAAATCTGAACAAATTACTGTTTTTAATGGTTTTATGTCTTCTACCCATTGTAAATCTAATAATATTGCCAACATTTCCTCTTTGTATACTGATAATCCATTTGAAATTCGTTTTCCTATTTTTATATTGAATTCTGGTATTACAAAAGCTATTCCTTTTTTCCTTCTTATTTTTGATGCATCTGTATAAATTGAATATATTCATAATAATTGTCTCAATGTAACTGTACTAAATTGATATCTACTTTGTACGATTTATATGGTTTCTTTTCCATTAGTGACATATCTACTATTGCTTCTGGTAGAATCCATGGTGGTATAACTGATATTGGTGC
>NW_015151014.1:293216-296842 GCF_000732505.1 Cyprinodon variegatus | reverse complement strand
AGTCCTGTTTCTCTGACTGTGACTGGCTTGATGTGCTCTCTTCATCCTCTGACATGGGAGTTGTTTTGGAGCTCATCTGCCTGGCTGTGTTTTTCCTGGATGGGGCCGCCTTTTACAGCTGCTTTTTGTATCTCTGCTTCTGTCTCCTTGAACCGCAGTCGGCCTCGGCAGATGGCCGCTCACACTGAGCCTGGTTCTGCTGGAGGTTTTTCCTGTTAAAAGGGAGTATTTCCTCTCCACTGTCGCTACAAGCATGCTTAGTGTGAAGGATTGCATTCGAGTCAATGAGTCATAGCAATCAACTGGTTTTCCTTAGATAGAAAACTTTCCATCAATTTGACTGTATCATCTGATTGAACTGTAAAGTGCCTTGAGATGACATGTGTTGTGAATTGGCACTATATAAATAAACTGAATTGAATTGAATGATTTCCTTAAAATCCCCACCTTTTGCCCATTGACTGCTGGATATAGGCACCAGCACCCCTCACGACCCCAATTGGGACAAGCGTGTCAGATTATGGATGGATGGATTTCCTTAAAATCTATAGGAGCCATTTATTTCTCTCAAACCTGATAAATATTATTTTAGGGTTTTGTAGATATTCACGGAAATTTAACATAAATGGGCTATCAAGAGGTCATTTTGCCCCCCCTCCTAAAACACCTACAACAAGGGTCTTTAACAATTACCAGGCCAAGGACCCCAAAACTGATGGCGAGATGGAGCAGGGACCCCTTAATTATATATATTATATGAAATTGTGTTATATCAAACTATAGTCACTCTTTTACATATGGAGTAATGTAATGAAAGTGATTTCAGCCTGGGATTATTAAAGTATTTCTGAATCTGATTCCTGGTTGATGGGACAGGTGTTGTGAATGAAACGGTGCCCAGCTTGAAAGAGCTCCTGTGTGTCGCTGTATGTGTGTATTGATGACTGAAAGTCATCTTCTGCCTCCATTTATCTGTTTACTACAGTGTGTTGAATTCATGGTGATGTGTAATATAAAAAAAGTCAATTAGTGGAAAAAATTGCAGGGGGGAATATAAAAAAAGGTCTGATCAACCAAAACTTTCGCGACCCCCATGCAGTACCTCCTTGGACCCCCTAGGGGTCGCGGACCCTCTGTTGAAGATCTCTGGCCTACACGATTACGACCCATGTTTCAACCAATCAAAAGTAACCCGTCGGTGAATCCGGAAGTCTTCTTTTTTTAACTACGTAGCGATAAAACTGGACCCAAACAATAGCACCGGTCTCAGCTTTCATAGGTTGTGGTTTCAACCACACTTTTTTTTGTATATCCTAATCTAATAGTCTATAACGGTGATTCGTTGCTGTGTTTTCTAACTGAATGGGTGTGTTTACGCTCTGACTTGGCAGACAACACCGGAAGGGAGGGCGTTTGTTATGGGAGTCATCTAACCAGGAAGTGGGCGAATAGACAAGCGCTTCGTGAGAAACGACGAACCGAAACGAGAGGCACTCATTGTTTTCGCCGTATATTTTTATTTTAATGAACTAGTGCCAAACGGTATTCTGAGATGACGTTACTGAAGTTATTTCTCATGTCTTGCTGCCTTCCGTATATTAGAGGTAAGTTTGTCATTCACTTACTCTGGGGAAAACAGTTTAAATAATAGTTGTAAACGGATCAAACGGTTGTTCTCCGTGTTTTCTAACTTGCTAGCTAGGTGGCTAATAATGATAAGAGTTTTAGCTGACAGTTCAAAGCGTCACTATCAGTTTTAACCAATATATATGACCCACACCTTAATAGAAAGGTGCCAAAATGTTGACAGTTCATAAGTGAAAATAATGACGCTTGTGTCACTGCAGTTACTTTAAAGGAGACATAGTATTTATTGCATAGGGCAAAGCTCACAAGTCTTTGCGCTAATGCCACCCATCTTTCGGTTAAAATGGAGGTTTTCAGATTGCTGCTATTTACCTTCGCTTTTTGGTAAAATAATGTGACTAATATAGGTCAATGCATGTTAAATAACACCTAAACTAACCTCTCAGCTCTACCAGTTGGGGAAAGGTTTGTGAACCCTTCTGATTAGCAGTGTAAGTAAGTTCAATGACATTGGTTTAAAAAAAAAACTTAAATTACTGTTATATCTCCACTACTAGGAAAACTAGAAAAGTATACATTTTTCTCTTGACATGTATAATGAATGCTGATATTATAATTCCTTACCTTTAGACACATTACACTACTATGACAGTGTGATTTTTCTTCTCTTTTGAGACTTTTGAAACTGAAAATGATCAATAGGGCTTAAAACTAAGTATTCAAAGGCTTTGTTTAATACTTAGTTGATCCCCCTTTGGCAGCAATGACAGCCTTAAGTCTTTTTCAGTATGATGCCAAAAAGTTGGCACACCTACCTTTAGGCAGTTTTTACCCATTCTGCTTTGCAGTGCATCTCAAGCTCTATTAGGTTGGGTTGGAGGGGCTGTGCACAGTCATCTAATGAGCTATCCAAAAATGTTAATTCAGATCCAGGTCTGGACATCTGTTATGGCCACCTCAGGGCTTTTATGAAGTGCTTCTAAAAGCACATTGTGATTGAGAAGTACCTGGTTCCCTCCAAACACAATACCCGGTATTTACAGCAAAGAGTTACGTTTTTTTTTAAATCCAAATGGAGATTTTTTCAGTTCATGAATCAATGGGGTTCTCATCAACGCTCCCACTAATGTATGGGCACCCCCCCCCACACACACACACACACACACTGAGGACCACTGTGTACAACAATAGATGTGCACACTGAGGCTATACACCAACATTGAACTTGTTATAATTCCAGGATAATAGCTAGTTGCATGGTTTATGGAAAATATTAGAGATTACAGCATCAATTTCTATATGTTTACTTCCAATTTAAGTTATTTATTCCACTTAAAAAAAGAACATTCTTGATGCGCTGAATAAGGATGTATACTGAACTTTTTCTAAGGGACACATACATTTTATTACTTTCACCCAAATGCAACCCCTAAATGTATTAATTTTTATTAGAAAACCCATTTGATATTGATATTTGAAACTGGGATTGAAGAGAAGTTCATGGGATTTTCAGTAAAACTGGCTGGCATATCCAATGTCCAGAATAAGGTCATTTGGAATATTGGTCATAGAGATGCTAGAAAGGGTGCAGTTGTTTTCTTCTGTTGTGTTCATAGGTAAAAATAGATTTTTTTGTGACTTTCTGAAGGTATTTTGAACATAGCATTTATATAAATATATATATTTTGAAATATCTAAAAGTTTAACCTCTGATAACCACTAAGTGGCACATTTGTGGTCACTTGCTTCTGTTGCATGCCATTTGCCAGATTGGCTGATGCTAACCTTGATAAAACAGAACTGTCTAGAAAGAAGGCGGTACCTCTGTGAGAATGTGGAGGCTCTTTTTTTTCTTTAAGTTGGTACCAACACTCAGAAGTTCGACAAATGTTCACCCCAGACATGGGCAATGTGGAGTCAACAAGTCATCTCCATGTCATGTATTTGTTCTACCCAGCCACTGAAGCAGGTGAGTCCAATCTTCACCGTGAATTAACCTGTGCAGATTGGACTCACCTGGTTAATTGGCTGGGTAGATT
>NW_015151014.1:237587-292645 GCF_000732505.1 Cyprinodon variegatus | reverse complement strand
CGTTCAAAACACGCCCCATAATCACAGCTCTATGGAGCAGTATCAGACTCATATTCTGACTAGAATTGAGTCGGACTACGTCAGGCTACTGAGAAACGTCCAGAAGAAGCCATTTTCAGCTCTTATCATGGAGGTACATATGGCAACACATGGATTCCATCTTTGGTGACTTCGACCTCCTATTTCTGCCTGCAGATCCTTTTATGATAGATTTGCATTCTTACCAGAAGTAAGTAGTTAGTGGTGAGGCGCCCTTACATTTTTTAAATCAAGTTAATGTCAGGGTCTGTGATTAATAAATCACATTTAATCGAAAATCATATTGACAAAATAAACCACCTTTTCAATTACTGTAAAAATGTCCGTAGCTGTATATTGGTTATTTATTCTCAATGTGCACGGTTTTATATTGTTAAAATACTTTACAGTACAGTATTTTATTGTTTTATCTTTTAACTCTTCACTGTTATGTTATTCTTATACATTTTTCTAAGGTCCACATTTATCTGACCATTTTTCTCTAATCATTTTGCTGCTGTAAACACCAGAATTTCCTCATTGTGGAAAAATAAAGGGATTTTCTATTCAATTCTAAACGACCTTTTTAGCTCCTCGGTTATTTAATAAATAATCACATGAGCACAGCAACACACATTTCTTGAATTTATTTGATTATTTAGATCAATTAACCATCAGATTGGTAGAAAATTACAATTATTTAAAAACCCCTTATATTTTATGCAAACATTTTTTGAAAAACTACTTATAGAAGTTTGAACAGTCAATGAACATTAATTACAGCACAATTCCTTCCACTGTGTGGTGTAACAAATTTACATAGCAAGAGTGCATACAGTATTGCCTGTAAGAATTTTTACATTTGCTGTGAACTTATTCTGCCCTACTAATCTGGATATTCTTTGGATGTTCCTTTTTTGAAATAATTATCATTTTGATGAAAAAGTTGTAGCTATGATATTTTATCCCTTTTGCCGTAACCCTCCTACCTGGAGTTTAAAAATGGAAATATCTTGAGAGCTGTACCGAACAAAATTGTGTACAAAATGACATAGTCTGTCTAAGTCTAAGAGTTAATCTTTTTTTAACATTCTTAAACTACCGTAAGTCATAATAATTAATTAATAATAAATAAACTTTATTGATCCCACACTGGAGAAATGTACCTCTGCATTTGACCCATCGTTTACTCCCCATTGGGGAGCAGTGTGGGCTTACGGGTCTTCGCTCAGAGGCCCTGTCTGTGGGAGTGGGGCTCGATCTCAGAACCTCAGGATTCCAAGCTCTGTGCCCTAACCACTAGGCCGCCACTCCCCATTCTAAACCCAATGCAAAGACTAAATAGAAATTAAAATTACATGCTTTCTTCAAACCTTTGAAATCGTTAAACAAGAATGTAAGTTAAATATAACTTATTGAGATCTCTTTGCAATGTTCTTGTTTGGCTTATTCAAGTATTTTATTAGTTATTCCGTAAAAATTCAAAAAATATCCACTGGACTTGGTTTTCAAGATTTGAAGACGTTTCGCCACCTCTCCAGGAAGCTTTCTCAATTCAAATGATTAATAAATGTTTAATAACATTTGAATTGAGAAAGCNACCTCTCCAGGAAGCTTTCTCAATTCAAATGATTAATAAATGTTTAATAACATTTGAATTGAGAAAGCTTCCTGGAGAGGTGGCGAAACGTCTTCAAATCTTGAAAACCAAGTCCAGTGGATATTTTTTGAATTTTTACGGAGTGACTATGACCTGGATGACTGAGAACCTTCATCAGCATATTTTATTAGTTACTCAGTAAATCTTCAAAATTTGGTAATTTAATCTAACTGTACTGTATTGGTTCTAGTCTTTTATACTTTTATAAAAAGAACTTTGCTTCACTTCAGTTCTTTGACACTCATCAAAACTAAGAATGCGGAATGTTTGATTTCTGACACCTTTCCAGATAATAAAAGTTTAAAAAAACTCGTCCTTATTTGAATAAAAATGGTTGATTAATTTTTTTTTCTTTACATCCCTCACATGGTGTATGTTGCACCTGAAAACATGTTCCCTCTCATTCCAAAAAAGTTTAAAAAAGAAATCCATTGGACTTTTTTTTTCCGGGTTTCAAGATGTTTTGCTTCCCATCCAGGACGCTTTTTAATTTTAAAATGAATGGCAAGCAAACTTTAAAAGTCCAGTGGATTGTTTTTAATTTTTTGAATGAATATGAGCTGGATGACTGAGAATCTTCATCGGCATGTTCCCTCTTAATTCTCTAACTTAAGTTTTCATTGAAAACAGGAAAAAAAAAAAAGAACCCAAAGGATTTTCTCAAACATGCAGGTCATGCACATGTGCTAAGAAGGAGTTAAAAGTGTTTAAATACATTGTATCTGTGGCAGGAACCTTTTAGGTTGCATAGAAAAAGATAAATAAATGTAAAACATTAATGGTTTCTAACGTACAGGGATGAAAAACTTGAAACATGGTTGATCTCAAAGGAATGCGAGCGCAACGACACAGGAAAGTGTGGTCGCTTCTTCTATCATGCTACAATTGTTTTGCATAATGCCCTCCACTTTTTTATCATCACACGTCGATTCTGTCTTTACACCTCGAATAAGCCATTCTAAAAAAAAGCTCTTTGGTGTGTTGTTGTTGTTGTTGTTTTTATTATTTTTTTCTCTTTTAAATACTCAATGCAGAGCCAGACAATAAAAATCTTGTACAGGTGAGGGGCCTTGAAATCTGAATTTATGTCTTTTTAGGTTATTTGTCATAAAACCTTTTGTTATTGTCAATTACATCTTGTTAAGTGCAGACCTTGTTACAATGTTACTGTTGCTTGTATTGTGATTCGTGTTTGTTGTCAAACTGCAGTCAGCTCCCCTGCATATGAGTAAGATCCATGCTGTTACCACTTCCTCGCTTGCCGTCAGCGATTTCCTTTCTGTGTAGAACTGCACTTCACAAAGCCACTGGAAACAGATAGCTCAGCAATCCTTGCAAATGCTGCAGCTTTTACAGTGAAACCGAAATAAATAAAAATCTGTTTTCCTTATTTCTTTCTGTTAATCAGTGTGTAAAAAAACAAAATAAGAGCAAGGCTTTGTTGCTTCACATCAGAAACACAAAGTTGTTAATTTTTCTATCTGATTACTACTTGGTCTCTTTCAAATAGCTTATGGTATCTTTTTGTGTCAATGTAAATCTGATGCTTTTTCTTTGTTATGATACATTATCATTTTTTAAAATATAACTAATCGATAAGTCCTGTGGTCCACAATCTTTTACATCGACCCTTAATTCTGGTCCAAAGGAATTCTTAATTGGCTTACTTGAGTTTTTCTATTATTAATAAATACAATATGATATCCTATATAGTTTCTACATAGTTTTGTTCAGTTATGTATTTATTTTTAATGACTTGCTACAAATAGTATATTTTTTTAATTTCCCTTTAGAAATAAATTGTTTAATTCAATGTATCCATTTTCTTGTCAAATCAAAGCATTTTTTATTTTGTTGTATAACCTGAAAACATACAGTAAAGACAAAGATTAATTATAATTTTTTGAATATAGGTGTACAATTTTAGATGGCTAAATGTTAAGTAAAATAAAAACGCATAAAACAAGTGTAAATAAAATGCATAATTTTGATCTATGCAGGTCTGCAATTTAACAGCTTAAAAAAGGAAGCTGGACAGAGATATTTTGGATTTGGTTCAGTAGTCAACAGAAGTTTCTTTTTCCCTTCTTCAAAAGCCTCACAGTTGAAATAAAACGAAATGTATTTATCATGCTTGATAAGCTATCACTTTTCCCATTAACCAACAGCAATAAAGAACAAAAGCTCTTTGTATTTTAAAGGTTTCCTTGAGATACAGCAGACATTCAATAAAAAAGGCCAATCATAAGTCACCGTTCCACTGTGGAAATATTGTCACACCCTTCTCAGATCTTGTAATTCAGAGTGATGATATTTATTTTTACAGCAAATTATCATTCCAGCTAGTTAAAAAAAATCACAGCCACCACTGAAAATCAATCCTGATGATCCTGGTATTTGGTCGGCTTAATTTGTTTACATTATTCTAACTTAAGTAGATGTGTGATAGAGGCATGTGGCTTCTTCTCTGTGTATTCATGAACATGTTGCTACTTGCCTGCTACAGCCTCTCCCTGTCTGTATTGGGATTCTTGACTCCCATCCTCCCATCCCAGTTTTTAAATTATTTCTTATTTAAAACGATTACGTGTATAGTTTTTAACTGGCCCTTCACACTCACTACTCAATCATGTAACCTCAGACATTTCAGATAAACACACTTAGACAATCTTAAAAATTCCATATTTCCTCTTAGTTTTCCTGCTTTGATAAATGTCACTAACTCAGTTTTGTGGTAAACATATTTTTTACAACAGGGAGTGATGCACTAACCAATCGGTGAAATGATTAATTTCAGTTGCCTAATACAAAATAAGGAAATCAGAATTGTTTCCCCCTTTGATTAATTGCCCCTGCTTTTCTATAAACACCCCAACAACCAGCATTTTTTAAAGCACTTTGCTGTGAAGTCATCAAAACTCAAATTTTCTTAAATTTAAAGTTTTTATGTGCTATAGTCTTTACAAGACAAGTATTGGACAGTCTGGTTCAAAAGATTCAAAGGAAGACAAGATATCTGCACAAAACCTTTCGGGGCATTTATAGATTCTGTGTTGTTTCTTTGCTTCTTTCTTTTAATTGTTTTCAGTAAATTTCTTCTATTAGTAATATGGCCAATATTGTCTATCATCTACTTATTACACCATCTATGTTGTAAACTCTTATCATTTTCACCAAGGTGAACTGATGTAAAGAAATCATAGCTCTCTGCATGATGATAAATTCTCAAATGTAATGTCATTCTCTTTAAAACTTCAGCTACAAAGCCAGCAGAAATGTATTTAGATTACATTCGGTGTTTCCTTGGAATGTAGCTTACTGCCGGGAACAGCTTCATTCACTTGACTCGCACAGTGGCACGCTGTTCTCTGGAAACAGACCCCCCAATCACCTGATGTGCATCATGTGCCGTGCTCTGCTCCCCTTCTGTTAAACTGAGGACTTTGTGTTTTTGTAAAAAGAACAAAGAAAGCGATTGGAACGAGAGATGGATGGATTAACTCTGTGGTTTGAGGCAGTAAAATGAATAAGCCTTTTACTCTTGCCTTGGGAGTGACGCCTTGTTAAGCATGCCATCAAAGGCCTCTTCATTTATTCATTTTAACTGTAAATCTATTTGAAATGTTTAAACAAAATTTTCTGAGATGTTTCAAAATAAAATAAAAAAAATGTTGCAGTCTCAGCAAATCTCTGTAGATTAAATTGAGAATTAATGTTTTATTGAACTGTCTTTCAGGTCAGTTTGAAAACCCGTTGAACAAATATATTCGCCATTATGAAGGTTTATCATACGACACAGAAGCTCTTCACAGCAGTCATCAGAGAGCCAAAAGGGCGCTTCTTCCTCAAGACAAGATGGTGCACTTGGACTTCCAAGCTCATGGAAGGTGAGTTCACTGCAAACACACCTCCTTCCTCTATTAAAACCTCCTAATCTGTTGCTTGAATTTGAATCATCCTATTTCGACTGAGGTCACTTAAAACTTGATTTATATAGCATTTTAAAAAGCCAGTAGTAGCAAAGTGCTGGACAAAAGCAAAGAAATGAAATGTAAAATCAACCGACACGAACATCCTTTTGAGTATTAAACACCAAAGAGAATAGAGTTACTCTTGAGCTCTCACTTTGATAATGCGTATTATGTCCTTGTGTTTATTGCACAATAGTTTTGTCAGCTGACCCATTTATCTTTTTTTTGTTCCAGTCAGTTTACATTGGAAGTAGGAGTTTGGTAAATAGGAAAAAAATCACAATCCTTGCCAAATCCGGAGTAATTATGGGAGAAAAAAAAAATAAATAAAAAGGGTTAAATAACCCGACGTGCTGGACGATATGTCTTAAAAATCTAGTCTCTTATATTTTTTTTTCTTTCCGGCAAAAAAAAAAAAAAAAACAGTTTTTAATTTATTCAACCAAGTTATACAGTATAAATTGCTTCCACTAAAATTGGCTAAAAGTGTATTATATAAAAATATATATTATGGAGTTTAATTTGCTCATGTTTCAGATGAAGAACTAGTCTTGGGGGAAAATCAATCAACATAACTGGCATAGCTAGTTGCAAAATAACTTTTCTTTTAGTTTCTTTATAATAATAAAACATTTAACTAACTGAACTTTAGTAGAAAGTCACATTTTTATAAACAGTGCTGTGAGTTAAGATCAATAATGACTCAAACGTTGGACAGCAGGAGAAAAGCATATGAAATACTTCCATTTCACTTAGGATTCCACAGGAGATACAAAAATCATCCAGGGAAATAAGAGGAAGTTCCCTCCCGATAACTGCTACAGGCATTATTAATTTGCCTAAATACCTGTTATGTTCAAGTGACAGGACTACATTGAGCTATTTTGGTTCTTTAGTTGATTTAAAGTCTCTTGATCTAGTTAAGATACAGCAAAACATTCCAATGTTCTGAAAAAAAAAGAGTTTTAAGTACTAATCAATCTATGATTTAATTTATCCATAAATAAAAGAAAAAAAGCCAATTTAATTTCTTACACAGGAAGCAACTGTAGACAATATTAATTAGCAAATATTGCTCGACAATTTCAGGTGAGAAGATTGTTAAAATTAATCCCTTATCAAAAGTTGCTTCAACATCTATTGTTATTTTAACACAATTTAACCTGTTTATGAAAACATAATTATTGGCAGTAATCTCACCATGAAAAGGTTACATAAAGCAAGCAGCATCACTCTTTGATTTCTTGGTGTAGTGGTAGCAAACATTCAGCAAATTGTCAGTTTTGAGTACCCATGTAAGAACAAAAAGTAATTAACTAATGTCACTGAGCTATGGAAACTCAAAGAGTGGATTGGTAAAATAAATGTATATTTTCCAAAAATGAAATCTTCATTTGCCCAGCCCTGGATCTTGATAAAATCCAGTGTTTTGTGTTTTCTTGTTTGTTCTTTATGGATGCCTCTGGTAATCATACTTATTTCACACAATTAAACCAGTTCAGCCTGTAAAGCTGGAATCGACCACCGCCATTACAATTATGCCCAGTATACCTACTTACAGTTTTTAAATACTGTACAAACTACTCAATTTGTTAACTAAAATTTGTTAACCGCATATAATGTTGCAACTGACCTCCTTTTTAGGATTGACAGTAATGTTACTCTAGTTTTCTGGCTATGTTGACCTTGTTTTTGTTGTTTTTGGTTGACATGTATTTTACTGTGAAAACATCTTCAACATTTAAGCTATGTCTGTTATTTTGCAGCAGCTGCTTTTGTTGTCACAATCAGTTGTAATTGCAAAGTTGGTGCATATGACAAGATGCTCATGCAAATTCTGTCATCCCTGTCATGGCAACCATAAAACTCGCTTAAATCTAAGGGATCCAGACTTTCGCTCAGTTTTTCTGAAGACGTTTCCCCACCTATCTTCGTCAGTTCTGTCGGGTCGCACTAGAGCAATCTGTAGTTGGAGCACTGATGTGTTTAAGCACCTGGAGGCCCATCCTCTCAAGCACATTCCAAGTCAGATGCAAATCATTAACCAACCTGTCATTCTTGTGGATCGCTGGACTCTGTTGTTTTGGGTTTCGTGTTTTGCCATTTGAAACATGAGCAATGTGTTTGTGTAACTTCCTCTAAAAGAGTTACAGGACAGAGTTGTAGATGTTTGGAGCCTAAAACCACAGTCCTCCCCCTCTGCTCAGTGATGGCTTTTCTTTATTAACAAGGGTGGCTTCCTTCACCCCTCTCTCAAACCATCTGTCCTCTCTCAACATTTTCGTCATCAAAGGTGTGTCCTTTGATGTTGAAGTGAAACTGTACAGGTGAGCTGCTGGCTCTACTGTGCTGTTGTTGTTTGGTTTCTCACATGTAAGAGTCCAAAGAAATGTGTTGTGAAAGCCAATCTTTGTTCACACTTTTTGGGCAATTGCTTGATGATTGATGTTATTATAGCATAATTGTATTGCCATGGCCATGAGGACAACAAATCAACATATGATTTTTATGGAGTGGTAATTGGCAGATCATTTTAAAATTATGCAGGAGATTATATTACATTCATTGATTGTTCCACCTGTTTCTACACCATTGAGCCTTTGTCTCTTTGTTCAGTTTCTCTCAATCTAACCTCCTTCTTTACTTTAATTTTCTGGGTGTGGTGAAAATCAACTCAAACTGATTAATTTCAGTACTAAATGCCAATTGGCCCTTGTGTGCTTTTTGTTTGTTTTTTTCTGAAAAGAAAAAAGAAAGGAAATGCTACAACATTATTTAATGTACCTAGTTGCATAATATGCCAATAAGAAAATGGCAAAACTATATATTCATCTTCAGATAAACCATTATACAACCAGGATTTCTCTTGATAGTATTTACTTTGTCTTTTTAGAGCCTAAAATTATTTTTTGCACCCGGCGCAATCAGCATGCATATATACCGTTTCACACCATCTGCTGGCAGTGCTCTCTCACACGTCCATCAACTTGTCTGCAGAATTCCTGTGTTCGTATGGTTTTCTGACATCTAAATTTGTCATGTCTCTCCTGGCATCCAATACATCTTGGTCCTTTTCATTCTTGATTTTCGACTTCCTTTATTGGTGCTGGGGGTTGCTTTGCTCCACAACTTCCTTGTTCACTCGTGGCATGCACGCTCAATACCGTCACCCCAGCCATGGGATCTTATTAAGGTAAATACTCAAAAGGCTAATTTTACAAACAGAACCAAAAACAAAACAATGTATAAAACATGAAAATAAAACTTGAAAATAAAAAAGGGGTGCCATAAGAAAGCCTTTGTTTGCTACAGGCATAAAGTCATAGTATGTGAATAAACCCCTTTTAATGTGTAAAAGAAGAAATCCAAACCCGCCTGTAAGGTGGAGGGAACGTGAATTGGAATAATTATTAATATTTGAATATCTGTTCAGATCAATCATTTATCTGCAGAGAAAATCCTGGACTTGGTCCGACTCTGACATTGTTTCCTTTGAAACGTTTGCAGACTTAAATTGATCTTATGCTGTACTGGTGCTCATTCATCAGTCGTGATCTAGTCTCTTTTTATCATAATTGTTTATTTATTACTTTATTTTTTTAACTTATATTGTGTTTTTGGAAAATAAATATGCTTAATATTGTAATTTGTGGGAACCATTGCTTGTCAGAACCACCGGTAATTGCTAATTACGCTAAAGCTCACTGAAGGGTTAGTATTTTTGCAGAAGCATACGGACACTACAACGGCGTCTAAGCATGGCTTCAATTTTTTCTTCTGGAAAACTAATAATAAAAAATAATAAAGGAGAAATGTAGTTTAGAAAAAATGTAAACAAAAATAAGGAATCTTACCCATTTTTAGCAACTACGTGAGTGAAGGTAAAACGGTTGAACACCCAGGGGCTCAATCATATGAGACTGTGGTGAGTCAGAGTTGAGTCATGTAGCTTGACATTCAAACAAGAATGTGATTATGAAGGAAATCTGTTAAGGGGTGTATTACTATAAATCCATCTCTACATGTTTCTGTCAAGCTAGAGGCACATTTAGGCCTCATATCTGTGTTGAGTGCGGCTTTTTTTTTTTTTTTTTTTTTTTTTTTTTTTTTTTTTTAAGAGAATATGTATACCAAACGGAAGAATATTTAAGCAACAGCCTTCAGAGTCAGAAAAAAAGAAGCTTGAGAAGCTCATGTGGTTGTTGGTATTGAAAGCAAATAGCTTTCAGTTTGAAGCCATTTGGGTTTTGTTTCACAATACAGACTTTATATAGTGATTGATTTTAATTTTGATGTTATAATGTTTATTTCTTCCCTTGTTTAGACATTTCAACTTACGGCTGAAGAGGGATACAAAGCTGTTTTCTCCAGATCTTGTTGTTGAGATATCAGGAAAAGAGGAACCAATCGACACGTCACATATATACAGTGGAGAAATCTTTGGTAAGGCCATCTGTTTCCTCACATTGTTTCCTATGTACAGCCTCTTTAAATTGCCTTGTAAATAACTCCATCAGTTCTACCTATGATCAAAATCTAACGATGGTCATGATTTATTAATAACATTTCTTTATCCAGGAATCACACCTTCCTATTAATGTTTGATATGTCCTTCCAGACAAACTGGCCATTTACATATGGGTTATGGGTAAAAAAATAATGGGACTAATAAATTGACTTACTGCTGAACTAAGTATAGCAATGCAAGGCTAAATGATTAATAAAATGAAACAATTTATAAACACTGATGAACAAATAAGTATAAAGTACAAACTGTGTGGACTGAACATTATAATTAAATGAGAAAATAAGCGGATTAAACACCGACACCTTTTTTAGTAACTGTTCAAATCTGAAGTTCCCAGAGGAAGATTGTCTTTAATCTTATTTACGGTTTTATGACCAGATGCTAAAAGTATTTTAAAAATAGATTAAAAAAAAAAGCATTTTCAGATCAAATTGGAGAATGATATTTTCAGAAATCACACTAAGGACAACAAGTGATAGTTTCAATTGGGTCTAAGTGGATATGCGACTCCTTACTGAGCCTGTCTCTTTATCTTAGACACAGATATTGACAGCACTGTTGCAATCAAGGCTACGGGATCACTTTTTGTTCAGACAGTGGTTGAGGTCTCTTTAGCCTGGTTAGTATTCCTGAGATCCTTATCATTGTCCTTCGAATTAAGTTGCTGAACTGTTTGGGAAATCCTGCTTTAAGCAATGTGGAGATGAAGCCTATTGTCCAGCTAATGAGAGGCTGAGTCTAAACTTAGCTGATCACAAGAATATGTCTGAGACTTTATCCAAAGGCATTTCCTTTTTAATTGTAACTGCCTGAAAAGAGATGCTTTTCTCATTAAGGATATTTAAATAAGGTAACCTAATAACAGTGCAAGTGTTGAAAAAAATATATTAAGATTTAGTCCTTATCCCATAGTCTAGATATTCTTTGGTTTATCTATCATATACTCTATTCTTTGTTCTTTTTTGTCTTTTCTTCCCTGCACTGCACTTTATCCATTGCGTTCTACTCACTACAACTGTCTTTAGTTTTATTCTCTTTTCCTTCTGTCCTTTTCTTTCTTCCTTCCCCTGGGTATCCTTCTTTTCTTCATCTCTCTTTTCTTTTAACTTTCTTTGTGTCATATTTAGTAGTACGTTTAAAACAATCTGAAAATAAAATAGGCATTTCACAAATTGTCATTCAGAAGTTTTGTTTGTTAAACTTTGAGATATTAATTTAATACAATTTGGAAAAAGGCTGTACCATAACCAAATGCGCTGTGCAGTGCAGTGATGTGAATACTTTTCTGCTCGCTCATCTTTTATTGTCCGACTCATCTGTCTGGTTTTTCAGTATCTATGCACTATTACTAAATAGTGCAGATCCTGCTTTCTTTTTATCCCCACTTGCTGTAATTTCCTTCCTCATTCTTCTTTGCCCCACGTCTCCATCAAATAAACATTAGGAAAAAGGCTCTTTATTGCCTCTTAACAAACAAAAGGTGAACCGGGAAGTTTTTGCCATTTTATATTTGTATCTGGGAAGGTTGTCTTAGAACCAAATAAAAATAATAGTATGATTTTTCAAAAACTGACACAAATATCAGTAAAATAGATAAGACTGTCTCTCTGAAGCCAGATGTGTGTTTTAAAGATATAGGTTGTCTCCAGTTATGAAACAGCTGGGTCTTGATTGGGATTCTTGCATTTATTTACTAGATTGAAATGTTTTAATAACTCACATTATCTATTTATCGCAGCATGTATTTAGTGGTTGAAGACTGAGAGATTTGTAATGTTTTTTTTGGAATTCCTTTTCTCTTGTTTGGCAGGTGAAGAGGGCACTCTGACTCATGGCTCTGTGGTCGATGGACGCTTTGAGGGCTTCATTAAAACCCACCAAGGAACATTTTATGTCGAACCCTCAGAGAGATATCTGAAGGACAAGAATGTACCATTTCACTCTGTCATCTATCATGAAGATGACATTCGTAAGTACACTTAAAAGGATAAAATGTTATGGAGTAAGGTGATATTGTAAAAAGGCCAATCAAACTGTGGAAATGATCAATCTTTTTGTCACTATTATTTGTGAAATCTGTAAATTGCATTATATCCATTACTTTTAAAGGTGAATATTTTCAGCCTTTATATCATGTAATTTTGATGATAATGACTTACAGTTAACTATCTAAAATTTAGTGTCATAAAATATTAGAATACTATGAAATAGTAAAACAATGGAAACTTTTGTGAGACCAAGGATATCCAATATTGAATTACCTGAATCAAATTATGAATTCATAACACTTGTGATGGTTTCCTGAGCCTCTAAATGGTCTCCCAGTCTGGCGCTGTAGTCTACACGATCCTTGGATAGGCCGCTGATTGGACAGATGTCCAGAAGACCATCATTGACAGCATCCAGAAAGAGGATTGGACATACTAGGTAGTTCCCCAAAAAGCTGTTTGTTTTATAGCACTAAATCCAAGAATCTAAAAAGAAAGTTAAGTGGATAAAAGTTATCATAGAGAATCAACAGAGTTAATCATAGCCTTGAGTAAAGCAAAATTCTTTAAAGAATATTGGGGATCTTCACCAGAGGAGGGCAGAGGATGGAGTCACATATGACAAACCAAATCCCAAGCAAGGGCTGTAAATGATGCGTTGTTCATGCCAAGTCCCTCCTCAACAAGATCCTGGACTGTTGCTCTTATATCAGTTCTCCTTATAGATTAAAGGAAAGTTTGTATTTCATTTGTCCCAGAGTCCTAAGGATAAGGGGAGAGTCTCAGAATCTCTGTTAGAGGAAGCCTAGTGGTTTAACCATCGGGGATGATTTGTGGTGCCTTGTCATCTGCTGGTTTTGGTCCACTGTGTTTTCTGAAATCCATTCAATACAGCCATCTAACAGGAAACTCTGGAACACTTCATACTTTCTTTTGACGAGCATACATGGCACTCTCCCCCACTGCCAAAGGTAGACTCACAAGCTGGTATGACCTGAAACACATTGGTTTACCTATGGAGTGATGTCAAAAGGAACATTGGTACCTTTTTAGATGTGTTAATTTATGCAAAGGGTGTCTCAAGCAAGAATGTATTGCTTTGATTTATACATCATTTCAAAGAGCCTGGACTTACTCTTTATATTGTTGTTGTATTGATCTTATGTCATATTCCAATACAATGTGAATATAGGGAATTGTATTTCTAGCACAGTGGACTGAAGCTCCAGTTCTCCAGGGTGGCTGTCCTGCAGGTTTTAGATGTGTCGCTACCTGAACTAACCCTACTTGGGTATGCTTTCATTAGCAGAGCTCTGCAGAGCCCCATTACCTGCTAGTGTGGAAGTTGAGCCATTTGGTAAAGATGTGTAGAGCAAAGGACACACCTAAAAGTTGAAGGACATTGGCCCCCCTGGATTTGAGTTTTAGAGCACTAAAGATTTTATTAATTGTATTTCAGAATTTTTGCATAATTAACATTACTTAAGCAGAGGCTTAAGTAATGTTGTTTTGTTCTATTCTAGCTTGTCAGCAAAGATGACCAATAAATGAGAAGTAATTGAAAAAGAAGATAGAAGATATTGAAAAAATGTATATATTAAAAACATGTGTAGGAACTCATTTATTTATGCGTTCATTTAATGTTATGAATGACAAAACTCCTTGCCTGTTGAGATGTTGGGTTGATCTCTGGCAGTCATGTTTATTTTATGTTCTTATACAACTTATGGCTCTTTCATTAGTAGTTGCATAAGACCTCTTTCAAAAGAACAAAGGCAGCTTTTCAAGAAGAGACCAAAAATGCATAGTCAGAGCTTGAATCTGTTACTCAACTGCTAGAGAATATTACTGGTGTTCTTTTAGTCGTCACTTATTGGAAATGGGTAGAGCATGGCTATGTGGAAAAATAAAAAAAATAAAAAAATAAATAAAAACCTACAATAGTCATACTTGTCTAATTGCTGACTGCATTACAGCTGCTGAAAATCAGCTTCTTATAGTTGTGATAGTCTATATAGAACACAAGAGCAAGAAGTTATAATGTTCTATAGAATAGCACAATGTTAGTTTTATGTAGATGACAATTGTCTTTTCGAGACACTTAACTTCTGGATAAGTAGTTTTGAAAAGCTGCTGCATTTAATAGGTGTGGATCCAATTTTTTCTTTTATAGTTGATACATTTAAATAATTTCAACAACACTGGGAGTAACTGTTTCTTTTCGGTTTTAAATGGAAGCATTAGGGTAATTTTGTGCATTTTTTGTAAACATCTCAGCATAAATAATAGTGATGGGTTGATGAGGCATCATGAAGCATTTCAACACTGCCAAAGTGAATTGATGCTGTGTCACTCCATACTGACACCTGCTGGACCTTTAAATCCCAAATAGGCGAACATGGGAATGAGGATGCTTGAAGACTTGGATTGGATTATTTCACTTACACTAAAGCTTTTTATTAAATACAGCTGCTACTGCGTCTACATTGCACAACTCTCATATATATGACATTCACAATCCAACCATTATGTTGCTTAAGCTTGTCAAAGTGATTATTTTATCCTAACTCCCATCTGCCAGATTATCCTCATAAGTATGGCTCAGAGGGAGGCTGCGCTGACCACTCAGTGTTTGAAAGGATGAAGAAGTACCAGGCATCTGCAGTTCAGGAGCCAAGCAATGTAAGTGCCAACATCACAAACAAACCACACCCTTCTGTTGCACACAGATGGCTGAGGATGGTGAGATTAAAACATTCAGTCCTTTTCCCAGCCTTTTGTTGTTGTTTTTTTTTACAGTGAATACAAGGAAAAATGTATGCCTTCACAATGGGCTTTGATAAATCTGAGTTTTTTATTTATTTTTTATTTACCAAACATATTCCGCTGAATAATGACTAAAAAGATCAGTGCTGACCTAATTATGTTTGTTTTTGTCCCTTAGGGTGTAAGCAGAGCAACTGATGATGACGGCTCTTATGGTCCAGTCATTTTGAGGAAAAAGCGGGCAGCAGGGAAGGAGAAAAATACCTGCCAACTATTCATCCAGACTGACCACACCTTCTTGAAATACTATGGCACGAGGGAAGCAGTCATTGCCCAGGTACATACACACAGGCACTAGGGATGGAACGGTTTATGAAAACCGTCCGAACCGTTTGGTTCGACTGTCTCGGTTCGATTTGCGCGTGTTGCGTTCGGTTAATGCGCAGCTCCTTTTTCTCATAGGCGAAGCGTGTACACTCCAGAGCAGAAGGTGGTGGTACTGTGACCAGGTGATTAAATTCAAAGCAGCAAAACATGCGGAAATTCTCCAGGGTTTCTGCGGATCATTAAAAATAATTACAATTCATTAATTTTTTTTAAGTTTTTTTCATTAATTTAATTAATTTTTATGGGATTTCGGGGTAACGATCAACATATACTGAACCAAACCGAAAACCGTGACCACGAAACCGTGAACCGAACCGTGGATTTTGTGAACCGTTCCAGCCCTAACAGGCACTGTATGTTTGTTTAAAAAGGCATCATTTATTTCACATGCAAGTATTTGAATTAAATTCAGTTTATATAATTTATATAGTAAAGATTCTCAACAATTGTAATTTCTAGACAATTTACAAGGCAAACTTTCGCTATATAATGCAGTCCATTCAGGCCAATCAAAGCCAAATACATATGTTCCATAGCGCTCCTAGTTTTAAAGCCAAGTGATGTTTAGTTTATTATGATGACATTGCACAGGGGTAACATCTGTGTTAGCGGGTGTCACTTCCTGCCCAGGTGGAAGTGCACCAAAGTCTTTTCTAGCTGATGTTGAACTCAAAGACTTCTACTTTCAGGTTCCGTTACACTCAAATTATGTGGAGCTCATCAGTGAAGCATGAAGACATTGAGTTTATGAATAAAAAAATTCACATAGCTTCTGGCTATTGCAACTGTTCTTGAGCTTTAAGAAAGTGGATTTATTTGGGAGTACCTAAATTTTGTTATGTGCATTAACAAAATATATAATGTGGTTGAATTTTTTTCTTTTTCGGAGCATATAGAACATTAAATTGTCTTAAAAGATTAGTTTGTCAAACCAATCATTAAAGACAATTAACAGCCTGGTCTTACACACAAGTTTTTTGTTTGTTTTTTTTTTAGTTCAAAATTGTCCCTCCCCATTTTCAGCTCCAGTATTCCACTTAACATCTAACATGTACATGTTAGACGATTTTAAAACCTGGGATGACAATCCAAAGGAGAGTCTGGTATTCAGTTGTAAACGCTTTTTATCGACCACTGTGGATGCATTACTACTTATCTAATCAAGGACACTCTCTATAGATCTCCAGCCATGTGAAAGCCATTGACAGCATTTACCAGGGCACAGACTTCCAGGGCATACGGAACATCAGCTTCATGGTTAAAAGGGTCAAGGTGAGTTGAATTTCACAAAGAGTGATCCTAACTGGTGAAGCTGTTGTGCATCATTGGTTTGAAATGAGCTTACATGAAACTGATTAAATAGTATTGTGGAAAAGTAACCCAGTCGCCTGGAATCTAATTAATCTCTCCCTTTTAAGTTTTAGTTTGTAAATGCTGACCTCTGTTTTTTTTTTGTTTTTTTTCTTTCCAGATAAATACCACAGAAGATACAACTGACAAAAGTAATCCTTTTCGCTTCCCAAACATTGGTGTGGAAAAGTTTCTGGAGCTTAATTCTGAGCAGAACCATGATGACTACTGCCTGGCATACGTGTTTACTGACAGGGATTTTGATGACGGTGTGCTCGGCTTGGCTTGGGTCGGAGCTCCTTCAGGTTGGTATCACACTCAGATGCTGTTTTCTCCATCAATTTTATAAACTTAACTATATGTTACCTGCTTTTTTTTTTTACATGTTGTATTGGTTAAAAAAATCTCATCACAGGTAAAAATGTATCTCAAAATTTTAGATAATTATAGTTTGCTAACAGGCTAGGCAAACACAATCTTTTCTCTGTACTTACATAGTTCAATGAGCCTGTCCGAATGTTTGTAATAATTACACATCTGCATCTTAAACTACGTTCAGGCACCCTAACTTGAATGTGAGTTTGAAGTTTCAGGTGTGAATTTAAGGATTGGTAGCCCAGTAGGGTCTTGAGAATTCTCCATTATCAGTATTTTCTGAGACTGACCCTCAGCCAAATGTTGCTCACTGTTACTAAGTGATGGTCTAAATGTACAGGACATATTTCATTGTAATGTACAAATGCAAATATCTCTCAACTGGATTAAAAAAAAAAACAGTCAATGACTTTCTCTTCATTTCACCAATGTGAATCTATCACCAATCCATTGAAGTTTAGGTTTGGCTATAAATTTAGAATTTTATCATTAATCTTTTTTTTTACTTGTTATCTTCAGCTTTCAGCCAACATGTAACCTCTTCATTTATGTAGTTTTTTTGTTTGTTTAGTTTTTAAAGGTGCAAACATTGACCCAATTACCAGTAGATTTTCCAGGAAAAACTTTTTACGCTGTTCTCATTTTCTGATCTGACTAATTAAGCCTAATTAACATTAAGGTTGCAAACGGCATTGTTGTAAATTATTTATTTTTCTTTTTATAATATTGATGACAAAAATCATTATCTGAAATGTGCACAAACTTTTTAATGCAGCATCCTACTTAAAGTTAGATTAGTAAACAGTTCTCTTTTGACTGTTAAAGCTGTCTACTTTCAGTAGTGCAATTACTCATTTCATATTTTTCCAGTCTTTTTATGTTATATGTGGTGGTGGTATTTGTAGGAGCCTAAAGAAGCAGAGCCTGGGGTGCTTGTTAGCAAAACTACGTTCTCATTGCACCAATCTTTCTCATTGAAAATATATTATATAGATCCGTTCTCTATTAAGTTAAGCACACACTGATATTAGGTTCAGTTTCTGGCACAGTTACAGAATTGGCCCCTGAACTATCACATATCCAAGTTCTGCCAAGTTGTCAGCTAATGTCCTGTCAGCATTGTTTGTCTCCATTTCCTCTCGGCTTACAACGAGTGAAATTGTGCGTAGTTCTACAAGATTCATTCATTGGTGGCTTATTTTTTAAAATGGCTCTTATTAGCACTGATCAAAATGTAAAAGTCTAAACAACGTATATTCCAAATAAATGGGATCCACAGGTTTTGATTCCAGATGATCCTCTTTACAAACCTGATGGTTACCCTAAATCCTCTAATATTGGCCTGTATTCCATTAGCAGCCGGGTCTCTTATAATGTTCTGTATACCGTTATAGTACCTGTGCTTTTTCAATAAATGAACCTAGTATTTTATAGGTTCAAAGAGACACAAAATCTCGTTTTTATTCATTCCACTGGTATTCTGTTTTGCTCAAATAGAAATAGGGGCCTGCCTCTAATTCTGACCTCCTTCCAATAATGGCCTGGACCAAGATGTAGCTGAGTGAAATAAAGGCCCAGGCCTATATTAGGGGATTTACGGTATATGCAGTTTGGGCCTGTCATGTTCTATAAATGAGACAAACCAAAAAAACGATGGATGTGCACAGTACAGATTGAATGGTGGTGATATAGAGGATGAAGAGCTGCTCCTGTTGGCTGTTTGTTCTTGTTGAGTTGTAGCAGAAAGCATATCACAGCAGGCTTTTCTCATATGTTTCAAGGACCATCTCCAATCAGGTTGACTGCATTATTCACTGACCTCCCCATACCAACATCCCCACAGATGTCGGGATGGGATGCCTGTAGTCCTCCAAATTTCTTTTTCATAGCATTCGTTTCATGTCTCGCTATTGGAAATGCCTTCTGCGTTACCTTGTCAGCCCTGAGCTGGCATCAATGACTGCTATGCCAGGGAGGGTCCAACCTCCCACCTTATAAATAGGGCTAGCATGCTGCAGCGTTTATTCCCCAGTGCCACCATGCAGCAGTGATTTATCTACTTAAACGTGAGACAAAAAGAAAGAACTAATCCAAACCAGATACTTTTTTTTTTTTAACAGCAGAGCCAGACAGTTTTTAGTGTGATTACGGGCGACTCAGTCTCTTATAGATTTGATTATAACACAATAAAAAGAAACAAAAAAAGTTAAATTCGCTCCTCCAATGAAGCAGTGCGCTTTGCATAAACCTCCACAAGAAGTGCTAGGTTCATGCTCTCCAATGGAGGTGAGTGCCTTTTACTGTCCTCCTTTTGCTTCATAGCATCAAAGGTGTCAAAATAATGTGTCCAGTGAGTGCACTGTGGATTTTTTTAGACAGGAAAAATGTTTTTAAGAAAACTGATCACTTTTTTGTGTCTTGGGAAAACCATTGTCAAAGCAGCGTGACCCCATGCGTTTACTAAAGGGCGAGCATCAATTCCCTCAGGCATTGATTCAAATCTATTAGAGGGATTTCTGTGGTTTTGTTTGCTTGTTTCTTGTATGCTGCTTTTATTTTTCTTTCGTTATGTTTAATAACACAGACGGTATTCCACATTTTTCTGCTTTACTGTTAAAAAAAGCTAATTTCTCTGGAATTTGCTAATATTAAAGTGTTCTTGCAACTTTGAGATACATTTTTTTTCCCTTATTCCCACACAACAGGAAGCTCTGGGGGCATCTGTGAAAAAAACAAGCTGTATTCCGATGGCAGAAGGAAGTCTCTCAACACTGGTATCATCACTGTGCAGAACTATGGCGCACATGTCCCTCCCAAAGTGTCACACATCACCTTTGCGCATGAAGTTGGGCACAACTTTGGTTCTCCTGTAAGTTCACTGAAGTGCTCTGGCTTAACTATTGCTACTCCACACAGATAATTTACATGCATCTTGTTTCACAGCATGACTCTGGGATGGAGTGCACTCCTGGAGAGTCTAAGGAGCAGGGCAAAAAGGAGAAGGGAAACTACATCATGTACGCCAGAGCTACGTCCGGGGACAAAACGAACAATAACAGATTCTCAATCTGCAGCATCCGCAATATCAGCGCTGTTTTGATGAAGAAGAGGGATTCCTGCTTTGTTGGTAAATGTTTTTTTCTTAATAACAAAGCGGACATGGAATTTGGCTGTGGATAGGGATTCAATTTGAACGCTGTTTATCTCCACTCAGAGTCTGGCCAGCCCATATGTGGTAATGGCCTTGTAGAAGACGGAGAACAGTGTGACTGTGGCTACAGTGATCATTGTAATGATGACTGCTGTTATAATGCCAATGAAGCAGCAGAAGTAAAGTGCAAACTGAAACCTGGAAAAGTCTGCAGGTCAGATTCTCTTACTGCAAAGTCTTGTATCTTACAAAAACTGTCAGAACTTTATTTTGTTTAACTTACAGTTGCATATGTGTAACTTTTTTTTTCCACAGTCCCAGCCAAGGCCCATGTTGTACACAAGAATGTGCTTTTAAGGGAACTAATGAAAAGTGCAGACCGGCATCTGAATGTGCTTTGGAAGGCTTCTGCAATGGACGCACTGCACTGTGTCCAGCCTCTGAAGCAAAGAAAAACCTCACCTCTTGCCATGCAGACACACAAGTTTGCCATAATGGGGTAGGCAGATTTAATTGTTTCCTGTTTAATAAATACCACTGATAGGGGAGCGGCACTCTGCTCAAGGCTGAATGACAATGAGACATGACTTCAATACGACCTCAATATTTGTTGTCAGTTCCTCTCATGTTTGGCTTTTTTTTGTATTTAAATGCTACATTGTTCATATTTTTTTACTTCATTTGCAAAAATAAGACGATGGTAAAGCAATTTAAGCAACAAATACTCAAAATATGTAAAAAAAAAAATTATCAGCAGAAATTGTTTAGCCTTCGTTTCCAATTTGTCTCAGTGTTAAAGGTTGAAGACTAACCTCTGAATTCTAAGTTTCCTGAGGATGTTGATATCTGATACACATATTTTGATATGGGCTTCTTTGTTCTTTGGTTAAGTAGTTTCCTCATTGGTTTTCCCAACCACTGACTGCTTGGTATTCACAGATCTGCTCCGGTTCCATATGTGAGAAGTATGGTCTGGAAGTGTGCACCTGTGTTAGCAAAGATGATAAGGATGAAGCAGCTGAGCTTTGCCATGTTTGTTGCATGGAAAAATGTGAGTGAGCATGCTACACCTTTCATTTTCCCTAAATGTCCTCAATTATTTTTTGTTTCACAGCTTCTGTAATGTGCTGATAGTGTCTGTGGTGCCTTTCATTAGCGTATTTTTCAGAAGTCACACATTCTACCTCAAAAATCCTTTTTTTTATTTAGTATTATTATATTCTACAGAACTTAATATTCTGAATTTCTGACATGTAATCTGCAATCCTCTAAATTTAGGGGGAAAAAAACTGAGGGATTCAGAGTTGGTTGGACGTTTAGACACAATCACTCTATGGGGCGGTGACTATATAGTGGACTTTATAGTGAACTCAGTTAATTGACTGTTCAAACAGATGATTACTACTTTTCGCTCCCTATTGGTCCTGCAACTCCGCCTCTCTGCATGGTGCCTGCGCCTTCTTTATTTGTCGCTGCTGTCACAACAAATTCCATGATGCTTTGCGAGGGAAGCTCTTGTGGATGGTCCCTACTTTTCAAGGTGCATTGTGGGACATTACGAGTCCACTACTTTTGCACCCACTAGATGTTCAGACACTAATTTAAACTGGCGAAATCCCTAAATAGTGCCCTATATAGTGATCAGGGTGGCCTTTCGGATGCAGCCTTAGAGTAGATAATTTGCTGCATAATGACTGCATATAGAATTTACTCTTTGTGTCATATAACTTTGCCCTGCTATTCTAATTTAACGCATGTATCTGCTCAAATTATTTCAACCAATTCCCTAGAATTTGTTTTTCTTTTCTGTCAAATGAATTTAGTAAAGTCTTACTCTGACTTTATTTTATCCAGCTAATCCAAGCACCTGCAGCAGCACTGGCGCAGAGAAATGGGAGAAATTTTTTGGAAAACAAGAGAAAACGTTGCAGCCCGGCTCACCCTGCAACGACTTTAAGGGATATTGTGACGTCTTCTCAAAGTGTCGACTTGTGGATGCAGACGGACCTTTAGCAAAACTGAAGAAAGCTATTTTCAACCCAGAGCTGTATGAAAACATTGCAGACTGGATTATGGTAAGTGTTCGGCCGCAGACCTATGTAGTATATGAGACAAACACTTTCTGCTAAGGCAAACTTTGCCTGTTTGTTTTATGATGTGATTTATTTCCTGAAATTCAGGCTCACTGGTGGGCTGTGCTGCTGATGGGTATTGCTCTTATTATGCTCATGGCGGGCTTCATCAAGGTCTGCAGTGTGCACACCCCAAGCAGCAATCCCAGACTTCCTAAAGCAAAGGAACTCCCAGGTACAGAAGAAGTAGTATCTTTGGAAAATATTGGTATAAATAATAGATATCAATGTTTAATAAATGTTTTTTATAATGATTTCAATGAAGAAAAAACAGAACACCAAATAAAAAAAACTTTGAAATGTTTATAAACTCATTCTCTCAGCTGGAATAATCTATCTCAATTTTCTTGTATAAGTATTGATAACACTATTTTGAATAAGAAATGGATCTTTTGTTCTCACACTTAATGTGTTAAATTGTTCTCTGAGAAATATCTCTTTATCAAACCTTTTCTATCATTCCACACTATAAAATATATTGTCAAGCCATCTATGATTCCTGCTGTTATCCTGTTGGGATGATATCATATCAGTCAATACTCAAAACTCATTTATTCCATGAGAACCAAGCAAGCAAAAAAAAAAACTCCTTTGTAAAGTTGAGCTTTCAAGAAACTCTAATTTGGAGAAGCCACAAAATAATTTTAATTGTGGGCTCATTAAAAATAATTCTCAGTGGAGGATGTTTGTCCTGCTGTACATTTTTAGCAAACAATATAGCAAATTGCAACAATATAATTTAAGGCACTTTGCTAGGGGTGCCAAAAAAGTTTGCGACTTTAATGTTTAGATTAAAGGAGAATTCCGGTTTTTAACACCTTTAGCCCATTTTCTGTAGTGTCCAGGATGAAATCGAATGATCGACACCAAAATTTTGACAATTGGTCCTGTCTCTGCTTTCTGGCTCATGCAGAATCCCCCCCTGGCTGCTTCAGAATGGCTTCCATTGTGCATGTCCGATAATGTCCTTAAAACAACGTTCTTTTTTTTAAATATGCTACTCACCGGGTCGTCAGCGCTGTTCAATGACGTTCCAAAAAAAGTTTCGTAAAGAAAAAACGTTCCTGTAGTGTTTTATTTAGCATTTTGTAAATCCCATTGAGTTCTGTTGGAATAGTCAATATCCCTCCGCCACCGGAAATGGGGCCTGTTTACACTTAGTTGTAGTCTTTTCGCAAGGCCCAAGTGTTTCTGCTTCACTCTGTGTACTCCGACGTCGAGGTGCTAACGTCTCTGTTAAACACTTTAAAAAACTCTGAAAATGGAATACGAAAGGTGGATTCTTGAGGAGGACATATTGGACTTTGAGTTTGACGGTAGAGGATACCGTCGCCAACTAGTGGTCTGGAGTGTGCAACGCTTCAGATTCGAACGGGAAGCGGAAGTTTATAAGCGGTTGTGATGTATCGGAAAAAATAGTTCTGGGATTTACAAAATGCTAAATAAAACAAGACAGGAACGGTTTTTCTTCACAAAACTTTTTTTGGAACGTCATTGAACAGCGCTGACGACCCGGTGAGTAGCATATTTTAAAAAAAGAACGTTTAAGGTTGTTTTAAGGACATTATCGGACATGCACAATGGAAGCCATTCTGAAGCAGCCAGGGGGGGATTCTGCATGAGCCAAAAAGCAGAGACAGGACCAATTGTCAAAATTTTGGTGTCGATCATTCGATTTCATCCTGGACACTACAGAAAATGGGCTAAAAGTGTTAAAAACCGGAATTCTCCTTTAAGCTTCTGATTATAAGAGTCCATTTTTTGCCAAAATATTTCTGCTACATGTTTGCTGTTTCACATTTTGTTGTTAAATCCATATATATTGACACTGAGATATAAATATCTTTCAGGCACTCTGAGAAGAAACAGAGCTCCTCGTGGCCAAGAACGGCGCCCCGCTCAGCATCACAATCAAGAACAGGTCCCGATGAGACAGTACAGGCACTAGGATGCTGCTCTGCTCTTTGCCTTTGTTCTTAGTGCCTACAACAGGAGCACTTTACTCCAAAGAGTTACCTTTACCATGTAATGTAAATTTAAAAGACTTTTGAACTGAAGATGTTTTATTGTTGGGGCGGCAGACTTTCCCCACCTCTACCCCCAGAGCCATATTAATAATGGTTCACAAAGCTTTTATAAGAAACAAATCTTTCAACAACAGTCCTGGGGAAGTTTGCATGTTTGGTTTTTCCATTTGGCCTTTCTAATCTTTCTTTTTTTTGTCTTTGAAAATTTATTTCCTGATATTTTATTAGAATGGATGAGAGAAATGTGCTTTTGTGAGTGTGGCCTTGCTTTTATTTTTTATTTTTTCCTTTTCCCAGCCTGCACCTCTTCTCTAAGATCCCCCCCATCAGTACGATGGCAGCTTAATGTCAGTACATCAGTTCTAGCTTATAGTTAAAACTATTCTGTTGACATTAATGTTGGAGGATTTGTTTTCAACCCAAATACTTTCAGAACAACCTTTGATTCTTTTTTTTAGGCAAACATCTTAATTGCATGAGGTAAGTGTTTCCCACTTATTTCAGAGGAAAAGTAATTTCTTAAGGGTCAAGGTTGTCTACTGTTCTAATTCACTTTCTCAGGATTACTATATGAATACGGCTCCAGTGTAAGAATGGATGCATGCATGTTTCAGGGTGAATTCTGTATTTTACACTGGTATGATGTACAAGACAGGTTGCATGAGAAGACTCCTGACTGATTCTTGTGAAATTATGGAGTCACCTCTAACCCAAAGAAGCAGAGTTTAAACATCTGTGAGGTGGTTTTGCTTTTGTACACAGAACCAAAGCCTCATTTTTATTTGATAGATTGTACCACGCCTTGACTCATTCTCTAGCAAACTGGACAGCTTTTAAGGAAAAGGCCCAAATATAACCACCTGAAACCAGTAGGTTCAGCGCTCAGCCTCAACAGCCTGTGAAAGAACTCTGTTGGTTTGAATGTAAGTGGAGGTTTTTATTTTAGTGAAATTTATTGCAGGTGACTGTATACATGGAAGAACTGAGTCTTACTGAGGGAGGGGTCTAGTTTTTATTTGCTCTACTGCTGCTCTTAATGATCTTATGAGAGAACAATCACTATGTCTTCTGCTAATGGTCTTTTTGATTTACTCTGGGTTTTCCACTGAGAAGTTTTATTGTGCTTTTCTGCGCCATCTTGGCATCTGCTTTAAAAGTGCCTTTGTTAAGCAGCATGACTAAAATTGGGTAAAAATTGTGGATGACTGCTATATTTGACATTATGTGGTTTATTTGTGTACCTGGAATGTGTTATACAGGCACATTTTGAACTAGCTTTTTGATTAGGAAACCTATAGATTTACAGATTCTCTTGACTTTTAAAACCCAAGTCCAAATGTCACTATCACCTTTCAAGACATTAATAAGGGCATTGAAATTCAGAATTTTCGATTAGAGATACAAATGTATCAGGTAAAAGTTCTTGATTTAAGGTGGGGATCTGGATTAAAACCTTTGCTATAGGGTATGGTGCTGCAAACCAAAGTTTGTCTTTCTGTATGCAAAGTGTCAGCTTCTCACTAATCCATCTATGCAGAGTATCAGAGCTCATCGGTGATGAAGCTGGCCTCATCAGAGGTATCTAGTAGTCCAAACAGCAGCACAGTTACTGAAGAAAAGCTTTCAAGTAGACAAAAAACCATTTTGATTTTGGTGCTGATGGTGTTTTTTTTTTTTTCTAATAAAATTTATGGGTGTGTTTTTTTATTTTATTTTAATTTTTTATGTTCTAATTAAAGCAGTATAATATAGGCAGTCATCAGGGGGTCTATGCTTTGGGATATATGTTTATTTGTGAGGTGAATGCATACGCTGACAAAGTAGAACTCAGAACTTCTATAATAGATTTTAATGCCTCTTGTGTTTTTATACCACGTTTCTGTTTGTTCTTTTTGTTTATTGTTTGCCTGCTTTGGCTTATTTTGCTCAAACCACATCAATTTACTGTAATAAATTAGAACTGAAAAAATTGACTTTTTATTGGTCTGTCAGTGATAGAGATAATATATACTGTGCCAATATACTGTATTCATGGTCTTCAAATTAGAGAAGTGTTCACAGATCAGCACAGATGGGCGGGTGTCTGTGTTCCAGTAATAATATGCAGACCTATTAAATCACTTGTGAAGCTTTTACCTCTGTTAACATTTTCAACCTGATTTCTGTGTTTACTGTGAGAGTTTATCATACACTGACTGCTAAGCTTTCTATAAATGTTGCATTGCGAAATGTGGATAAAAGAGGAGAGCAACCTCTAAATTCTTAAACTTCACATTTAATTTGCAGCTTCTTGTTTAAAACCTGGACCAAACTACTTATTCTTACAAAAAGGTGATACCAAACTATTGAAAAATGTTTTGGGAATGAATAAAGCAGGCAAGGTCTTGGAAGCTAACAGTTTTAGCAAACTCTACCACTTTTGAAAGAATGTTCAAATATCCATGCAGAATTATACCAGGAGCTGTCTACACAAGATGTGTTATTGGAGGTGTGTATATATTTTTTACGCTGTGAAATAAAGGAAAGTAAATAAATCAGATTTTTTTTCTCCACTTATTTCCTATCCTTACAAAAAACTCAAGTTGCACAACAATAATAATAATTAAAAAAAAAAACCTTTACAAATAAATAATTGAAGGGCCCTAAGCTGACATTTTGGTGGATGGTAACTTCTGACCCTAACTGGTTCCTGAAATGCATATAAGAAAAACATAAGAGCATAGATCTGATATTTGGGGTCTTTTTCACAAAGCAGGGATAGTTCTTGGGTAAGTATCTGCATAACCTTGGTATCCAATATAAAGAATTCAGGTAGTCGTTACCATGTGTTATGTTGCTACGGTGCTACATACTCCGTGAACCAACCCTACGTAGTTGCAGGGTTTAATGAACTGATGCTGGGTCTGTCCTAATTGTTAACTGAGGCCTGGCACTAGGAAAGTGTCTTGAAGTGTTAAACGTAAATAGTCCAGAAATCCACCTCAGGATAATTCTGTAATCTATTTGTCACAGTCAATTTTTCTCAGTCACTCATGACACAAGGACAGATTATGTGTGCTGCATTTTATTTTATGTCAAAGTCACTTTTTTTGTATAAAATTTGACCAAATAAAATCTCTCAAAGACACCTTTTATGCTGTGCTTTCAGGAATGTTATCATTTGATTTCCTTAGTCACAGAGCTACACGATAATATATAGAAAAAATGTCACAGAATTCCAGATGTAAGTGAAAGCACTGATTTAGCTGATATTACATTTTTAGATTTCAAATTCTCTTTCTCTGCACATGAATTCTCAGGGTTTGGACTAGCTGACGGGGTCAAGCCAGTTTTTAGGGCCCCTAGGGGACTAGGTGTTTTTTTATTTATTTATTTTTTTAAATCTTTTTACACATGATTTGACTGTTTTGATGTATATTTAAACCATAAAACACAATTTCTATTCCACTATAAGGATGGAGAGAAAAAGTAGACAAGTAGAAATAATGAGGACCTACAGGAAAAGATGAGATTGGTCTAATGTTGGGTGGAATTGAAGGAGCAACCACTTATTAACTAGTTATTCTTTTTTCTTTAATACTATAGGAAAAGTGCATTAGCAAGATGGGTGATTTATTCTCTACTATTACATATACAATAGCCTATTTGAACATGTGACTTAGGGTAGAATCCTAAACCTGGAAGAGATGGCTTAAATTTCCTGTTCCTCTCTCTTCTTCTGGCTCCTGCTCTGAATCCCTGGTGCCTCCTTTTCACCTCAGCAGGTAGTTGCTGAGGTAGTTGAAGTATTATTTCAGCTTTAGATATAAAAGTGTAAAAAAAGAAAGAAAACAATTTATGGTTGCTATGGGTACGGGTATACTATTTGGACTAACTTTGATTTTACACGTCCACATGTGTCATAAATACCATGCAGCTATTACAGAGGGACCTTCAGGGAAAGGAAAAAAATATTTCCGTTTCAGCTGCATGTCTGCTAATAAGTGATGCAACAAGGTTTACCTCTTGATATGAAGCTTTTATTTGTGTTAATGTGTTGATTTTCTTCATATGCCATCATTAAGATTTCCAATCTTTTTGATGAGAAATTGTCTCTTCAAGGCTTCTTCTCTCCAATAGTGAATGGTTTTACTGCATTCTATTGATTAGGACTTCTTATATGCTCATTCTTACCTCTGGGTTAGTTACACTTTCTCTGGATCTGACAACCCTGGTTATGACATGATTCAGTAGGTCCAGCCAGAGGAGATACTTTCTACTCAGAGCATGTTAGTCCTTTATGAAACAGCCCTGGATGTAATTATACTTATATTGCTGATTAATAATTTGACAAAAATAACAACTAACATATTGGTATCTTCTGAAGTAGATATAAAAGGGACTTGCAGTTTAGTTTGTGGTTTTAAATTAAGATTTAATCTTAAAAATTTAACAAGAAACACCTCAGTTTTATAAGCTGAAAGATGTACTTTAATAATTTAAGCCCATCAATGATCACAGTTTTATTGTGAACAGTTGCAGGTGTTTGTTTTTAACTTTTACGGCAAACATAGTAATTTCTTTCCAATACTTTCCGTTTTTTACACTTTTTGTATTTTACAAATTCTTAGTTTGGATAAAACCCCCATGAAAAGGTTGCAATAGAGAGCATTACCACAATTAGTCTCTTGAACATTTTAATTCATTTCAACCTTTCTATTGTACTTTCTTCTGCGGAGCGTTGGATCTTCTTTCTTGCAGCGCACAAACACTTTATCTTGAGAAACTTCAATTTGTTGTCCATCATTATTCATGGCACAAAATGACGTCCTACAACAAAAATAAAGAGTTTGGTTAAACTGCAGGCTCAGATTTTCAGATGTGTAAATTGAACTGTCCACTAGATGGCGACAAAACCCTTTAATGATAGGGTGCTTTTCTCTCTTCCTGCAAATGCAGCAAAACCAATGTATAAAGATCAGATTATTATAACATTTGACAACACCATGCATGTATTAGAAAGTTATGTTTTATTCCCTTTTATTTGAGTAATGATTATCCTCATGGCTGACTGTCATGAATTGCAATTAATTAGTAATACCACCAAACATCAGGCACTGAACTATTCTAATCAAAGGAAAGGTTATGTTAAATTCTATGGGAGGGTTTTGGTGCAAATGGGCTTAAAATACTATTTTGAACTATTTGAAATAATTTTCAAACTACATTGTTATGCAATCATACCTTCTCCCCTTATTTACACTTTTTGCAAGACGGTAATGCACATTGTATTAGGACTTTGTTATAGAACAACAAAGTTTTATTTTTAAAAATTATACATTCATAGTGTTTCAAAGGATAAAAATGACTGAAAGAATTTTGCTTCCATCAGATGGATAAATTTAGCCATTCAAATACCTGAATGGCTAAATTAATTCATTCAATCTTCTCTATCTGTCGCTGTTTGTTAGGTCTGACGTCTTGTTTTTCTGTCAAGTGTTTAGCAACATGTTACAGGTTTACTTTCTGCTCGATTATAGCTTGATTTAATTTCCCTATCACCTCTCACCAGCCTTTCTGTCATGGTGAAAAGCATCACCACAGGACAATGCTGCCATTGTGCATGTTTCAACGTGGGAATTGGTTCTTCAGGATGTTGGCTTTCAACTACACATGCTGTTTTGGGTGTCTAAAAAAATAACTTTTTCTGCATGGGTGAATGCTCTCTATGGTTTGGGGCAAACTGGACTTATTGAGGCTTTGCAACAGTGATGTCTTGTTTCTATCAGCTTTTTTGTATAAAACATATCTTGGTAAGTTAAATTGTTTCAAATCCTTCATATTTAAATGATTGACTGACATAATTCTATATGAGGGCTGCTCAGTGGAACAGTGGGTAGCACTGCTGCCTTGCAGCAAGGAGGTTCCGGGTTCAATTCCCAGAGTTCTGCATGGAGAGTGAATGTTCTCCCTCCGCATGCATGGGTTCTCTCCAGGTACTCTGGCTTCCTCCCACAGTCCAAAAACATGACTGTTAGGTTAATTGGCTTCTCTAAATAAAGGTGCATTTTTGCCCGAATGGTTGTTTGTCTCTGTGTTGCCCTGCGATGGACTGGCGACCTGTCCAGGGTGTACCCAGCCTCTAGCCTGTAGACGGCTGGAGATGGGCACCAGCACCCCTCGTGACCCCACTCGGGACAAGCATGATGGAAAATGGATGGATGGTATTCTGTATGATGCTTAGAGGTGGAGATGTTCTACTTAAAACTTCTGACCTCTTCATTGGTTTTCATGATGCTGTGTGTTCATTACCCTGCTCTCTGAGGCCTTTATAACAGTGTATTCTATAGGTGCCTTCTGATGACAGCTGGTTGATTTTTATTTCCAGTTGCAGCTATTAGTGTTGGTCCATCACACAAACTACCAATAGCTTACATTAAGTAGGGTTATAAATACATGCCATGCGTCCTGAGTAGTACAGCAACACCAGATATTTATTTTCAGATATTATAAATGCAGTTTCATGACAACTAAGTAGAAAATTGTCTGCCTTATTGTGGACGGTAAAGATGAACACCTTTAATGTTGAGAGGAACCACTGGTGCCCATAGGGTGTGTAATTTTTGTTTTACATAGGCTCCGAAGCAATATGTGCTAAAGTTTACATTTCATGTTTGAGAGGTTTGCCCAGTTTCATGGAGACAATAAGTAGACAATTTTATTTAATCAAAATAGTTTAGGGGCTAAACTGAGAATTTCTTTATGCAACCATCACATTTTAGATAAAAGCATAATTTGAACATTTTTGGAGATACAATTTCTGGGGTTAAAAGAATAGAAAATCCCTGTTTTTGTCCCACAATGGGGTCAATTTACTGCCTTTAAATAAATATAAAATTAGTAAAATTAGCATATCTGTTCATTCTGATGCTAAAAAAAAATTACAAAATCAAAATAAATTGCTGTCGAAATGAATATGACAGAGGTCAAAATTACGCCTAAATAAAGATTGTTTTTGTCTTAACTCGTTTGAGTTTTATGTCAGAAAAATGATAAATGTGTTGAACTTGTAGTAGAATGAAGTGTGCCATACCTGTCCTGTGTTTCTCCTGCTTTGACGCTGATTTTTCCCAACATCAGCTGAGGTTTACTCCCCTGGTTGCCCCAAGGAAAGATGTTTTTCATGCGAGTCCACATGTTCTTCCACAGATTAGACGCCTCCCACCTCAGCTTCAGCATCATCAGCTCCCCTAGGTCTTTGTCCAGCGTGATCAGGAAGGTGAAGGTTGTGTTTCCATAAATCCCTTCATCTCTGCCAGCAAAAAAAAAAAAAAAAAACAGGACAAATGTGTAGTATAATCATTCTTTTGTGGTCATGGAGTAAAAGCTTGCTGTGATGATCCATAGCTAAAGCAGGACTGCAGATTGAAATTATTTGCTGACTGTTTTTTTGAAGCTCTTTGATGCACACAACATAAACTCAGCTCTATCAGTCAAATCTGAGTGATGTTTCATAAAACTGGCTTAGCTCATAAACTGGAGGCCTGTTTCACAAAAACTGAATTCAGAAATCCAACATAAGCAATGAAGCCACACATGAGCTGTTTTAGAATGGATCCAGGGAGGAGCAGGTTAGGGTTAGTCATGCAGAGAGACAGAGGACACGTTGCTAAAGATGCATTCAGCATCCCGGATCATCTTAAATAATAAGATGTGTTCATGTAATTTAATTCAAATGGTTAAATGATTTATTTGACTGTAGGCCTAACCATAACCATCTCCTACCTGAACGCTGGGTTTTCTGTTAACAAAGCCACTTTCTTGAACACTGAAAAAAATAATGCAACCGTTTTTTTGCATTTAATCAAGCATATTTAGTTATTTTAACACAATTGTTTCATGTTAGCAGGGTAGGGCTTAAAACAATTGTGATAAAGTTACTAAATATCATTAAGTAATTGTCAAAAGTGGCTGCTTTTTTTCAGTTAATGGGGCTGTTTTTCTTATTGTGTATGCAGCCTAGCTCAAAAATAGCATTAGGAAATCCTGTATCCCAAAATGGAAAAAAAAATGTAGTCCAGCTGTTCTAAAGTTTTGTTTGTAATCTTTACAGTTATTTCTTTTTTACAATGGAGTGAGGTTTGCAAGGACATTCCAGGGGGTTTGCAGACTATGAGAATTCATTTGTCAGTTAATTTCAGCTTAATTTTCTAAATATTAAATATATTTAAGTACATGTTAGACACAGGTAACTCTTTTTGTTGCCTTGTTAAAATAAAGACAGTGGAATTAATCAGAGCTTACAGAGCATTAGGTTTTTCTACTTAGTTTTCATTTTCAGCTGTTGCAGGGTGGGTATCTCACTGCTGGTGTTACTACTGAAAGAATCAAATCTGAGGGAAAATGTGTTCATTTTGGTGAGTGCAACATTTCGCCTTTTCATTTTTTTTCCTGATAACATTCCTGCAAACAAGGTGTATAATGATGAAGTTTGGCAACTTAAGTATTTAATCTATAAGCATGTTTTATGAAATATCTCCCAGGTCATCTTTGAATAATTCACTTTCTTTTTATTTATGGTTTTCTTTATGTAGAAGCTGGTTTGTGGCCATGTTTATTCGCTTGTTAACTCGTTTTATCTGCAGTCAGCTTAGAGCCTATAGACTGTATTATATATCTGCCATAGTACTCACATTGTGATGATCAGGTCTCCACTCTCATCTCTGGTTCCTTGAAGGGAGATGGTGAGAGACGGCTTGGTTCTCTCTGTCTGATTGACAAACTGGATCCTGAACTGGTAATGATAGACTGCAGAGAAGCAGACAAACCAAATTGGTATTAATTTCTGATGGTACAACAGCACAGCAATCAGTTACCTAAGTGTTCCAGACCATTTTGAACCATATTTGTTTTGCACTGCACTGAACCTTTTCATATTAATGCCTTTGGCACCATTATTTTTAAACTGTTTTTTTTTTTTTCTGTCCAGCACTGTTTACATTCTGATCACTGCTGCACTTTCTGAATGGTAATGTTCATTTCATTGTTTCACTGTTGTAAGATGTATGCAACAGAATTTTGTTTGGTATATGCTCTGTGCAAACAAAATGACAATAAAGTTTGTCTAAGTCCAAGTTAATTTTCTTTAAAGCACAGCGACTTTCCAAAGCAGTCAGAATTCCTAAACATTTTCACATTTAATATGGTGACCACACAAAGTAGTGTATTATTGGATGGTGATAAAAAAAATAGCTTTTTCCAAAATTTAACACATTTAAAGATGGTATGTTCATGTGTTCAAGTACAATTTACTTCCATACCCCAATATACAACAAAAGTAACCTAATTAATTAATGGAGGCCTAATGTGCCTTATTTCTATGAATCCCGCAGTGATTTATTGGAGAATATTAATAAACGACCTGTATCATGAAGACTAAGGAACACATGACAGGTCGGAGATAGTTGTGACTAAATTTCGAAGTAGAATTAGTTTATAAATCTAAACCCTACACTTTGAATGTGTTGCAGAAAACAATTTATATTCTAAAAATGGAGAGAATATGCCATAATGGTAAAACATTGGCACCCGCATAGAATGATATGGCAGACAAGAAGGGCTTTAAAAAGAAAAGCCATTTGGTTACTGTAAAGCAGCTAAAGAGGAGAAACTGTCAACAAGTCAACTGCAAATATGGAGTTAATGTGTTTCAGAAGAATTAGTCACTGAACATCAATATGAACATAGCATTCCTACTATGAAGCACGGTAATGGCATAGTCATGCTGTGCAAGTGCTTTTCCTATAATGGTACAAGGAAGCTACTCAGAGCTGATAAGATGATAGGTCAAGTTAAAAAAGGAGCAAAACCTATCAGACGTTCCAAACACATTACACCCGGGTGGATGTTCATCTTTTTAGCAGGGGAGCAACCCTAAATATGTAGCATGTACTGGAATAGTTTAGTTTAACCATATACAAGTGTTGCAACGACCCAGTCCAACAGCAGACCTAAATGTTTTTGAGCATCAGCAGCAACACATTGATGTGTTAAAATGCCCTCTATTGAATCATTCCTGAAGGGCAAAAATGTCCGTCTCAATGCAGTATGTGCAAAGCTTAGAGGGAAACCCCAAAAGACTATTTGCTGTAATTGCAGAAAATAATTGGTACTGATCCATCATCAGAACAGGTGTATTTATGCTGAGGTTAAATATAAAACGGATGAACTTTGAATTAATGTGGTTGCACTGAATTGTTTTTGTTTAAGGGTATCAGATTAGGGGCTAAGTGCAAATGAACATCACATTTTAAAGATTTAAAAGAGACAAAGAAAACCATGCATCATTTTCCACTCCGTGTAACAATTATGCACTATTTAGTTTTTGTTCAGTCTTACAAAATCCAATTTAGATGATGGAGTTTGTGGTTGCATGTTTAAATATGGAAATCCTCAAAATGTATCAAAACCTTTTTAAGGCATAATATAAACAAGCAGTCTCTTTGGTCAGAGTAAGTTAATGATTATAGAAGTGGAATTAAAGGTCATTAGTTTGACCCAGTCTGCCATTGCATCTTATTTTCATCTTGTATAAAGGGGTTCTTACGCACGTTTGTAAGGCATCCGAGATCTTGTTTTCAAGTAAAGCTTCTTGCTTCTTACAGTGCGGATCTTCTTAATGTTATAGCCCAACGTGTTGCAGCGGTTCTTCCTGCAGTCCAAGCAGATCCCGCGGACGAAAGCACTGTTGTCGCTGCACCTGTAGGCCATGCTCTGCTTGTCCTTATTCAGCAGAGAGTCCATGAACAGGTGGACAGAGCGCTCATGAGCACATTTGACCGTCTGCCCAAAGCCTGTGTGGAAGCAGAAATATGAGATGTACCGGTATCACTTTTTGTTATCCAGATCATGAAACAACTTATTGCTTGTGTTTGAGTATTTATCTTCCCTTTATTCTATAATTTTTGTCACATCCTCTGGCTAATTCCTCCGGTTATTGCCTGGAGGAAGCTCAGGTCAGAGGAATGGACGAGGCAGAAGGTAGCATATGTCACCAGTTAACGGCTAAGGATGACACAAGCTTTAAAGTGGCTATCCCTGTCAAATTACGCAGATGTGTTTTCAATTGAGGGGCACTGCAGTTTCCAGAACCAAGTCTCTTTGACCGCAGGGAATTAAATGCATAAAAATTAAACTGTCAACAAGCGAGAAGATAAACCGCTGCCCGAGATGTGGCTTCCAAACCACAAATGTTTTGATATGGAAAGAGCAATTAAGGGATTAATATGTTATGAGAGAGCATAGAGAGCAGCAAACTAGAAAAGCTTTAAAGCAGCTAAACACTTTTAAACTTTAATGGACTGAAAATAACAAATTAAGGGATCAGATGGTTAAATATAGACTGACAAGAACTCTGTGTTGGCTGAATTGCTCCAAATACACATACATTCAAGTTGGTTCTAGAATATGCTTTTGGACTTTAATTTAAAAAAATCTAAACAAAATGTGCCACATCAAGATAAGGCATTATTTAAACATGTAAAGATACATGGAATCAAGTTCCTTCCACCTATTCAGATATAAAAAAAAAAATACAGTTGAATTCATTTCTTAAGTTATCCTCCCACAGCATTTTTTTTAACCAGAGACTAACATATTAATACATCTTAGTGTTGTTTCTTTTGAACAGTGATCACAGAAAAGTACTGTGTCTCTTAAAAGTTGATATAGATTGATTATTGGAATTCAAATTCTTTATTTTTGTTTTACTAACAGTTAAAGTCCAAGCTGCAAATCATGCAGTAGTATCTTGCTCTGCATATGCACTGCTTGGTGTTAATCTATCAAATTAAGGGCCTGATCTGCAGAGGGTTGGCCCATCTTAAAACAATTTTAGTATGTACACAGCAGATCTCCAAAAAAAGGCCCAAAGTCATTTGCTTTTGCAATTCAGCAGACAGCATGTGGTAACCCTTCATTGCACGTGTACCATCATCAATGTGTAGGTCATAATCTGATGACCAAACTGCACAGATTTATGGGTGGATGATATGCCGATATACACATTTAACAAGCCCAAAGCATCTTTCAAAAATTTAAATAACTGCACTTGGAGTTTTTTATGTATTTTTTGCACTACAAAATGTTAGGTGCAAATTCGCGAAAAAAAATCTGCACACATTTTGGCCACAAAGGAGGAACTATATTGGTACAATAAGGATGAAGAGAGATTCTGTGTGCATGTAATCATATTTGGACCACCAGAAATAACAATAGTAGAATAATATTAATAAAGTAAAAAACATTTAAACAAAACATCTAAACAGTGATGCAGCGGGATGGCAGACAATCCTTATATAATGTATAAAGCAAATAAAAGAAAAAGACTGAAATTAAATATGGTGGCACCTTCATAAGTAATAGAATATTAAAAGAGCTTTCAAAGACATTTGGGACGGTGGAAGTGCACATCCATTACTCTTGCAACAGTGATTCCCCCCCTCCCCATTCATTGTTATGTTTTATTAAATTGTTACAGGGCTTCCTCATTCTTGTCTGCTGTATAACTGACTGTTGCTCCTGTTTTGGGCAGGGATGGGCTGCCTATGTGAGATGTGCGACAAAAGATATTTAGTAACATCATTTTCTATTTCTTAGATAATGATCACTGCTACTTCCATCTCCATGACCTCATCTGTCTTTTACGGCCACTCTGATACTTAGGATTATTACATGCAATCTGCTTATTTTAATACAGTGGAACCAACACTGTTTGCATGTCTTAAAATTCTATTGTACATTCTTCTTGCATCTACAACAAAATTATTCCATGTACAATTTTAGGCCTGTTATTCAAATCTTTGAAGATCAGGCTCTAAACATATGAACATTGAAAAGTCAGAAAGATTTGAATACTTTTGCAAGACTCTGTAAATAAATGCAATTTTTCTCTTTATTGCAGCAACACTATTGTGTTGAAAGGAATAAAGGCTTTAGCATTTGGAATGTGAAACAACAGTGGACCATCTAACCTTCTGCATTTCATGAATCTGAGACAATAAGTACATCATAAGTGGTCTTTTTTTAAATGTTTCGTCATACCATGAATCCCGTATTCACTGATGTGTTCATAAACATTATGAAAGTCGCATCCAGGCTGGAAGTCTCCTCCATTGGGATAGAAGTCATAATGTGCCACAGCTTGCTTGATGCCCACACTGAGACCCAGACGTTCATGGGTGAAGGTGTGGATGGCGTCTACAAATTCTGCATCATCAGGGGAAAGCCTGTCTGTGGGAGACATGCCCTCAAATAGCGGCCCTGCCGGATCGAGGCCTATGTAGAGAGAAAAAGGGCTTTAAGCAAAAATATTATGACTTCTAAAAATAAAAAAGTTGAACCAAAACCGATTTCTTTTACAATAATTCATAATTAATATACATAAAAAGGAAAGTTTTTTTCTTAAAGAGGGTTGGTATTAAGACAAATACTTATTTTTTAGCTGTTTCAAAGTTGTCCTCTTCCTTATTTTGTCAATCAGCCCGTCAGGACTTTTTTTTTAAACATCAAAGCCCTATTTTATTTCTGAAAATATGATTATAAACTTTGAATCTTCTTAGCTGCTTGTAGATACAGGTTTCTGTTATCCATGTGCATTTTGATGCCTTGGATCAACGCATTCTTTAACACTGATTTGCATTGTTAAGGATTTTATTTGTCAAATCTTTATTGGACACACAGGAGCTCAGATCTGAGGTAAAAATTCTTCAACTTGCAGTGGTTTTTCTCAGACACACTGGGACTGTATCAAAATATGAATGAATTAAAATCTGAATTATCTCTTAGAAAACAAACCTGATGCAGATTTGATTTTGTTGACTTGTTATGACTATGTGAAATACTTTTAAATTTTTTGTGTGTTATTGTTCCTTACGGTATATTTTACAGCACTTTGGCCCAACTAGGTGTGGTTAATGTATTATTCTGTATTTAATCATTACTGACATAACTCTAATATCATCATTAGATCAGTCTTTTGCAGAGTTCCTCTCCTAAATGCTGAAATATTTAACCTCCAGGTTCCTCTTGAACATAGCATGCACCAAATGAGGGCTGAAACAATTAATCGGATTTATTGCAATTATTTAAATAATTTTGCATCTAAGATAAAAAAAAAATGTTTTTGTCTGTCAATGTGTTCTACCAAGAACCTCTCAAGTGGAAAAGTTTAAGTTTCAAATAGTTTAATTTCGTGAAAATTCTTCTTTAAGGAACCTTTTGCAATCAGATCATCAATCGATTCATCTGGGAAAAAAATCGACAGGTCAATCGATTTGCAAAATAATTGTTAGTTGCAGCCCTACCTTTATGTAGCCAAAAAAAGTGGCTCATTAGAATGTTTTTCTTTTTCAACAGAGATTCTGACCAATTACAAAAATTAAAGCTAACTTTCAAAGTCACTGTTTTTATTTCATATTTTGAGCTCTGGAAACGATCAAATGCAGATTAAAATTCCTTTAGTTTAGCAGCATTTGGAAACGTATCACTTAAATGTTTTTTTGTTTTTTTTTCTTACACAAATTCTTTTTCAGAGTGATGATCCCCACCAAATTGCTGCGTCCAAAACTTCTACTGACCTCTGCTAGATGTTTGCTCTCTCCAAAACAAAGATGAGTTCCAAAAAATGTTTTTAATTGTTCTGCAATGCTATGCCTTTATTTTATTCTTGCATTTCTTTTTCTCAATCTTTTATACTAACTGACTTGATCTGTTAGAAGAAAAATAGTAAAAATAAAACTCACCAGTGATCCTCCCAATCTTATCTGAACCTTGCAGAAAGCTTCCAGCAAAGCCCGATATGTGAGCTCCAAGGCTGTATCCGATCAGATGAGCCTTTCTGACCGGGTACTGGTACTCTCTCTGTTCAAAATAGGTTACACTTGTTTATTATAATTATATTAGTTTGTAAATGTGGTTCAAGCACATTGCTCAGGGAGTGTGACCTGAAGAGATTCCAGCAGATGAGCTATGTCTTTCCCCACAGTGCGGGTCCCCTGCACAGCTATGGGATAATGTTGATGAGCCAGACTCAGCCAGTCGGTGATCACCACATTAACATCTACAAGGTTGCTCTTCAGAATGGTGGCCATCTTGAGCACCCAGCTCTCCATCATACCATCAACCTTAAAAAAAACAAACAAGGGTGATTATAAATTTTGCTTTCTAATGAAGAAACTGTCTGTGTGTAAAACAACAGTCATTTTGAAAGGAGCAAATATTAATAATCATTGTCCATAATCCCTTATGAACAATTTTCCTCTTTCGCAGTCAAGTTTTGAGTTTTTGTGTTCAGTGAAGTGCACGGAAAGCAGGGGTTGACCTTACCGACCACCCGTGAGTGATGATGATGAGGGGATTACTGCTGTTGAAGCCGCAGGAGGCGAGAGTGTGCAGCTGCAGAGGGTCCAGCGTGCAGGTGTCCTCATCTCCCAAAAACAGCCTAAAAACTGAGCTGCTGACATATGGCTCTTTCACCCCGAGGATGCCCCGCTCCACTGCAGCCGTTACACCTCAGAAATCAAAAGAAGTGCTGTTCATTATGTTTGTTCTGCTTGATTCTAGTGAACTCAGGATTTTCAAAAGTTGGTTTTACTTTGAGGTGAATAATAAAAAAAGTATCACTTAACATTTTATCCATTTACACGTTCAAGGAGGAGTTTGCTCATTTTCATTCCTTTTTAAATACTAAACAGATTTGCTTATAATAAGCTTACAAATCAAAATGTGTTTTTAAAAAAAAATAAACAATACACTATAGATACATAATTAATCACAAGCTCAACATCAACTCAGATCAAATACATATTACCCCACGACTAATTCAAAAACAAAAACTCAGCACGACTAATATGTTCTCCTTTTTAAATCCCACAAAATACATTTTCTTTCCTGGGGAAATTATGTTATAAGCTTTACTTTTACGCTGATTTTTGTTTTGAGAAACTTTACGTTGTGCTGTGACATCCTTTCACACCACAAAATGGTATAGAAAAAGGTAGTATGTAACTTTAATTACCATAATGCACCCCTTGTATTATAAAACCCCCATCAATCCACTCAGGAAAAAAAAACAAAACCCACACGCATAGAAAATTGTATAAGAGATTTATTCCTATCACAAATATTAGTATGTTCACAAAAACAAGCAGTGTTCAGTTTGTATGACTTTTTTGGAACTAAATAGTATTTGTGACGAAACAGTAAATATTTTTTCCATGATCTCCACACAACATAGAGCAATAAGATGAGACTCCAAAGTTGTTTGCTTGCTTTAGACAGTTTGTTTTGACTACGATTAAGCTAGATAGATTTGTTGGTGGACAAGTGTAGATGACTCAGCGAAATGAGACGGCTCTAATTATTTTAATCTAGTCAAAATATTTCCCCTAACAACTGCTTTAAGTGTAAAACCAGCAGACTGTCTTTTATAAGGCAACAGTAAAAATCCCTCATAGTGAAAACTGTTGGTTGTAACTCTTCTGTTATTCACAGAAGAGTTACAGAATTTAGTGCCTTTTTGAGTCACATCTAAAGTTACCTAAAAGACCTTGTAAGCAGAGACTTTTATACTCAGTGAGAGAGAGAGAGAACACACATAAAAACATTGAAATTCAGACCTTTGTAGTATACAGATTGTTTACTTTGATTTCCATATTTTGGCATGAATATGTAAGGACAAAGATGGATCAGTGTCAAGCCAGGAGCTCCACAAACATCACATAAATAACACAGTGTTTACCGTCCAATCATAGTGACCACATGTGAGGATTACCGAGAAAAATTGTATATAAAGTACAATCCTGCTCGGCTTTATTATTCATGATTATTTTATTCATGAAATGCATAATCAGGATTAAATAAGACCATCTTCCGGTACAAACATAAATCATAACTATATTCTGTCTTGGATTTTCAACTTATCAATAAAAAAAATAAATAAAAAAAACATACACCACATTGATAGATTAATACTTACTAGCTCTGCTTCCCCTAATTTTCTTCCCCTCACTGAGGTAACATGTGATGAGCAATAAGCACAGGATTTTGACTACAGACATGACTTCGAATCAGAGTTTGAAGCCTGTAGCTGAAGGGCTTTCTATGAGAGCTCCCTATAGTATAGAAACTCTCTAAGAGATGCCTTAAAGCCTTCCAGAAATCCAAAATCAGATCATCGTACTGCACTGAACAGACAGAAAGAAGACGACACAAGTCATAGTTCAGACATCAGGTGGTTTCACTGCTGAGCTGATTGGCTGAGGCCTTACAGTGTACATTCAACCCATTGTGAAAGAGTCAAGGTATGGGCAGAGGGGGGAAATGACTGAAACTCATGACTCCTTGACTCCTGTATAGACTCTCTCCAATCCTACCTAAAAGTGAAGAAAACACTCTTTAGTATGAACTGAACCTGCCTCACTATCAAGATGAAATATTTCATCAGTGGTTTATAGATAATGAGCTGAATTTAAGAGAGCCGGAGTGGAATTTTCCCACAACATTGCATCACATGTTTGAACAGCTAAAGTGTTGCACTCTATGTTCCTGGTCCAGGTTCAAAGTGATCACAGTTGAGAGTAACCGGGCAAAGAAGCAATATTGTAATTCCAACAAATCCAGCATGGCCACGAAAACAAGCAGGACTTCGACCTTAACCGTTTTTTGTCATCTTTCATTCTGGATCCTTAACAAGCAACTGTTTATTCTCAATATGCAGTTTCAGTCCAGTTAGGGTGTTGAACCTGAGGCTCGGCTGAGTGTACCGGTCCAGCAATAACAACAGTCTCAATGATCGATTACATTTAGATCAGTTCTTTGCCACTAAATTGTTGTCCAACTTTCTTGTCATAAGTTTAAAGCAGGGAATTATAGACCTTTTCCCTGGTCTGATTTCCTTTATTAGCTTGACTGAGGTCAATGCTGTGAGCCAGTTCAGTACACAGACAGGGTTAATGATCACACAGTGGTCAAGCAGATCCTAACATGGCACACAGATGCAAGTCTTTTTCTCCTCAAAGCTTCTAAAAATACAAAGAAAACCTAAAAGGGTTGGTTCAGCTTTTTCAAGCTCATCCTATTCAGTGATTCCAACCTTTACTGAGAATGTGGTCATCTCTGCATAACCTTATATGTTACTACCTTTGAATCTAGGCTTTATTTGAATGAGTTCTGGTTAGGTGAGATAAAGGGAAACTATTTAGCAATTTAAAAAACGATAACTAGTCAGTGTTATGCCAATGGCGATGCCTAAATATATCTCACTGGCCTCAATCCTATTATAAAAAAAAGTAGTTTACATAAAAACTCATTATCATTCCCATATTTGTGAAAATAAAAACATGTAATACACATGACTAATAAAGAATAAACCTAACAATTCCCCCCGATAAGTTACCGTTTTTACAGGTAACCTAAAATTAAAGAACTGATACATCCCTTGAAGCACCAGGTGATTAGGGAGCATCCATAATTGGGCAACGCCCCCATCCCCAGAAAAATCACCCAACCCTGGAGTACATGTGCAAAAACCACATTAGTTCAGGTAAAAAAAAACAACCTTGCTCTAGCTCAAGGTACTGAACGCGATCTCTCAGGTGGATCCTCTGTGTGTGCTTGCAGAAAGGACCCTAGTGTATCACAAGTCTAAAAAAAAAAAAAACGACCCAAAAAGTGATTATGCATGATAAAAAAAAAACGAGCCTAAAAGCATAGCGTTCAAAATCTCCTCTGACATCATGGAATATTGTCAGTGGCATCTGGTAGGTGGCTGTTGCACCCAATTTGCTACCATAAAGAGAGCCAGTGGCTCTATCTATGCATCAGAGGATGAGAGCACGAATACTGCGCAACAGTACACACAAACTGCTATTACAGCAGCTACAATAATGGTTCAAGTGAATACACTCACCAAAAGGTTTCCTGAGTTTCCAAACCGTGACTCAAACATATTTGATAATGGCTCATCAATTCCTGAGTGTGATTCAAGCTGAGGTAAGTCCAACAAGTTAAGCCTGAATAGACCATTTAAGACCCCCTTGCTACTGACAATTATCAAGAGGGTTACTTCCACAGTAATACATATTTTCCCTTAAGGCCAGTCACTGTGAGTAAAAGGGGATTAACCTTTATCAAGCTGCGGTCTGACGAGGTGGTCAGCCTGGCACATAGCAGCCCAATGTTCTGCTCCTGTATCTGTTTTAACTTGTCAGTTTGTGGTGCTGTGTACCCCCCGGGCCTAGTGTTCCAGCCCACATAGCTCCACCTAGGGGAACCATTGTCCCCCATATGTAGCTCCCCATCTGAAACGGCACATGAAAACATCATACACCCGCCAGGATTCACCCCACAATCTATGGCATTGCAGAGATCAAACTGAAAAGTTATTGAACTCCCCAGAGTGTGTAACTTAACTCCACGCCCCTATATTCCCTGATACATGGACCAGAGATTATCTGTGGTGTATGGTTGTCGTGTTTTATTCTATGTACAGTAGCATCAACATACCTGAAGGTCTCCCGCTTTATACTCACCCTGGATCCCCATGTCACAGTGATGAGGTTCTTGACCAGGGCCCCTCCGTTTGCCCTCCCTTCACAGTGCGTCATCATCCTGATTTGTCACATTCTCCCTAATATACCCCAGGTGCTCTCTGATTTCTCTGAGGTTCCTTTCCAAGGGCGGCTCACTTTTCCTGCAATGTGTTTTATGCAAAGGCTTGCTCACCTTAGTTTGGTCCTCGTCCAACCAAACCCATACTTTCAAGTGGGGGTGGTGGTTTGACAGGACCCAAATGCAGACACAAAAGCTTAAGGTGGTTACTTAAAGGTTTAATAACAAAAGGGTAACAGAAGCAAAAATCCCAAAACATAAATCCTTAGAATCCACAAAAATAGGGAACCAGGAATACTTACAAGTGTTGGGATCTGGAGATCTGCCACCTGTCTCCAGCAGAGAGTGCTGTGGGTCTCCTGGGCTGGAGCCTCCAGCACACCTGGGGATCATCAGCCTATCAGGAGTCCTCCTACATAAGCAGCAGCCACAACTGTCTTCTTCGCCGGAGTGTTGACCAGTTTTGGTTAGCGGAACCTGAGCCTCTGTTTCACGTTTGAGAATCTGAGTCTACTCTTGAGAGTAACTAGATTCTAACCTGCCTCTGTCTTCTCTGCTCACAGGAAAGTCCGACCGAAGTCTGTAGCTCAGGAGGAGCTAGCTTGGAAACCTGCCTGCCTGCCCTAGGAAGCCAAACCTGAAGACAATCAGTCTGGATTCCCCAGCTAGCTCTTATAGGAGAGCTAGGACATCAAGTCAAGGTCTGAAACTCTCTAGTCTGAAGCTAGACGTTGCTGCTGCTGAGCTCTCTGCTGAACCCACTTTCTCTGGACCCAATTGGTTCCCCCTCTCCAGTGATCTGTCTGAACCTCATCAAGGTACAAATCTGAATCAAACATCAATCAAGTCTTCTCCGCTGCTTGGCTAACCAAACAATCCATCTCTGCAGATTCTCAGTGATTGCTGTCCTGGACCTGTACCAGAACCAGCTCTTGATATTCTGTGTGCTCAACCTTTAATAAACTGTTAAACTTTTACCCCGTTTTCTGTGGTGTTCTGCATGTGGGTTTATGCACTACAGACCCATCATGACAACAAGGGGGCAAAGAAATGACAACAAACCATCAAAGAGTGACTGAACGGGAGGAGATTATATGGGAGAGAGAAAAAAAGACCAGGCTAATCAGCAGGTTGGGAGCAGGTGTGAACAGGGGCAAGAAGGGAGCTACGGAAAAGAAGACTGACACAAGACGGCAAACAGGAAATATTTAAGAACTTAAATACAAAAACTTGAACAAAACCAACATCATGACACTTATACTGTGAGGTTGGACACTTTGAAATGTCCTATCCACCTGGGGTCCTTGCAAGCCCTCTGGAAAACCTGTATATCCAGTCTCCAGAGGCCAGCTGTTTGGGGTCTCTCCCACCGTTTCTCTGGACTGGGCTTCCTTTACATTGTTGGACAAAAGCCTGACAGCAGACTGCAACTGTTGATCATAGTCCATTACTTCCTCCCTCTGCCCATCTAGTGTGGGGGTAGTCCTGGACTGGATGGAGGAGGTCAATGGAAAGGGCATTTTCTTTCCTGTCAGAAGCTCATGAGGGGGTCAATCCCATGCGCTCTGTGGGTGATTATTGTATGAAAAGCATCACTAAGGGTGATGGTCCATCCAAGTCAATTTTGTGTCAGCACAAAATTTTGCTAATTGTTCTTGGTGCGATTCACTCGTTCAACGAGCCCTTAAGAGGCTGGATGGTAGGCTGCTCCGAATCCATGTCTGATTCCAATATCGTTCTCCACCTGTCTTGAGGTATCTGATGTGAAATGTGTCCCATTATCCGCAGACTGATTTCTAATAAGGCATATTATCACTGCTAAATTTGTTTTCAGACTTAAAAAAGGACTGAGTAAACACCATCAGGGCAAAAACTTGCTGTATATGGCCTTATTCTAACATGAACATGTGACTTAAGGTGTTTCTCCTATAGGCGTAATAAAAGCTACTGTAAACATCTCAGAAACTCTGACCCAATGTTCAGACATTTCAACAAGCTTTATTTAGAACAAATAACCCAGCGGGGCAGGTGATCGGCATCGGGGCGGGTAACTGGATTCACTGCGAGGTAGAAAACACAGGTCAGTGACTGGAATGTCAGAAAAATGTCAGAGAGCTGGCCAGGCAGGGATCAATTTGCATCAAAGGTTGGCTGAAAAAAGGTTACAAAATCAGTTCAGGGTTGATCTACAACAGTGACTCTAGAAATTGTGGTGTTGAGCCTATTTGTGGTTTCTTGTTAACAAGTATCATGTTTTAAGATCCTCTACAGAAACTACACCAAAAATAACGACAAGGCATTTATATATGTTTAAAGACAAAAAGCATCACTTAGAAATACACAAGACCAATTACAATAGCTTTTGATGCTGTTTTTATTAGTGCTACACCAATGGATCATATCTATAAGAAATATTTGTATTCCAATAAATACCCAAATAGTTCGGGAACCTCTGATCTAAACTAATCACACTGGGGCACAAAAGCACTTGTACTTCCTGCAGAGGATGTGGAGATCCCACCTCACCCATCCTCACGAACCTCTACAGAAGCACCATAGAGAGCATTCTGACCAGTTGTCTCACTGTGTGGTGTGGAGGTTGCAGCGCCGCAGATTGGAAGAAGGTGAGGAGAGTGGTGAGAAGAGCAGAGAAGAACATCGGGGCTCCTCTTCCCTCTATTAAAGATATTTTATCCCAGCGCTGCGTGTCCCGAGCCCATAACATTATCAATGACCCCTCACACCCCCACCATGGACTGTTCTCCCTGCTGCCCTCTGGGAAGAGGCTTCGAAACATTGGATGCAGGTCCAGCAGATTCCAAAACAGCTTCTTCTCCACTGCCATCAGACAGCTAAATTGTTGACAAAACTCTAAATCATGTCACAGATCCAGCATCAAACTGACCATGTCATTGCATTTTTTGGACCATGTCTTTTCTCTCACAATGTTTACATTTGTTCACTGCTGCACTTTAAGAAAATGGACATGCATGAGAGATCTACAAAGCAAAATGTTGTTTTGTATACACTTTGTGTATACAAAATGACAATAAATGTTTTCTAAGTCTCTAAGTCTAAGAAATTAGACTTTGACATAGGGGAAAAAATACATGTTTTCCAAATAAATCACAGAAGATCAGAATTTTCTATAGCCCTTCCTAATAAATGTGTACACACATGTATACCTATATTCGATTTAAAGTAATAATTCATTTTTCTGTATAATTACATTTAGGATGAGTGAGGCAGTTGTTCTTTATCTTTAGTTAAATAAAAACTCCTGGAATTCTTTCAGAGAAAAATTTTTCCCTTTTCGCCCAAACCACACAACTCGTTCTAAAAAGAGCATAAATTGTGTATTTACTATTTTAGTGTTGGAATTTTAATAATTTTTCTATTGTTGTGATCAGTTCAGGGTTAATTACACCTATAATTAAAATGTTTCGTTAGACTAGTCTACTTGAGGGTATCACTGCTGCCCCCCTCTGGTTTAAAGCAGAGCTGCTTGTTCTGAAGGTGGTTCTGATCGTCAAATATTCTAAATAAAAGGTGCTAAACTGCATTGGACCAATCTTTTTTTTTCTTTGTATGTGCAATAAGTCGGCATATTGTGGGTGATATACAAAGATGCTGCGCAAATGCAAACCAGTTTGCGTTCACCAAAAAGAAACAAAAACTGTAGCCGCAAATAGGTTTCCAATTTAGAAAATCACTTAACACTTGGTCACAGTTGCATTTGCAAATAACCATTTGCATATCCTCTACCCATTAATTTGTGTAATTTGATAATTGGAATATGATCTGCCCACGCAAAAGAACGGCTTGTGCTTGCTTCCTGATGAATTGTGAAATCAAATCCCTTTGCACCATCTTTAAAGATCTGCTCTGCACGTACAAACCAGTTTGCACCTGTTATTTGACATGCAAATCTGTTGAAGATCAGGCCCTTTGTCTTCCAGGCCTCTCTACTAGATCTGCTTGTACCGACAAATGGTAATGAAACATTTATTCTAGAATTAATGCATGCACTGAGCCAAAAGATCAAGGCTTATCACTCCCAAATAAACTCATAGAACTTTTCTTTTTAAGGTTTAAACCAGAAAATGTAAATTTGAACACCATAAGATAGTATATGAATCTTCAAAAGTATGAAATCATTGAGGAAACCTGTGCTGGGAATAGGTGTACAGTGAAGTTATGTTTTTACAGCTTTTTAAATGGGTCTAAAAAAATAGCTGAACGTTATTTCTTTAAAGTTTCCTCGACTATTTTGACTTTCATATATCCATCCTTCTTCTTCTGCATGTCTTCATGGTGGCTTATTTCCAGCAATCTAAGAGTGAAAGGCGGGTACACCCTGGAAGATTGTCAGCCCATGAAGTACTGAAGTATTTTGACTTCATTTTTTCATATTCTATTCTTATATTTAACAAGACAACAAAAGCATATGGAAGTGGAAAAATAACTTTTATTTGCACAGATCTACAATACATACGTTTAACATGTCAAATTCTTGTGTTTTACAACAAATGGCATCTGTTTTTCCTAGACTATATAATCCATGCTTTTTAGACAATAAAGTGAACCTGGTATTAAATCCAGTTCAGTTTTCTAAAACAAAATCTAAGCCATGCAAAAAGTTAGCAAATAATGTCAACATTATAAATGTTTAAGTCAGGTAAATCCATAATATCCACAGAAATAGACAGAAAAGAAATCTATTCCAGATCTATTTGTGTACTTTAACTTACAAAAAAAGGGATAAATAATATATTTTGTGATTTCCCTTTGCTTATTGATCAGAAAAAAAACATATTACTTTAATTCCTACAATCAAAACATCTTTACACTGGTGTACTTATTATCAATTAACAAACAATTTCAAAACAAACTCTAGGAATAAATGCTGCTGATTAATGCTGAAAGTTTAATAAAACAACAACTGGGGCTGCTGTAAAATCAGTATCCTACAGTAAAAGCTCATAACAGAGGAATTCATACATAGACAAATACTCACTTGAAGTTTTTGTCACAGCATCTTCTTTTTTTTAGCTTTCGCCCAAGATTAAATTCAAAACTTACAAACACATTTATTGGGATTAATTGTTTCACATTTTTGCTCTTCCACGCAGTATTGCTTCTTTTGTTATTGTTACATTTTAGTAGCCTGACCAGCCAGACTGAATTACACAAAGCGTCATTCATTCTGGATTTGGCCGGACCAATCACAGCAAGGGAGGTTGGACTTTACGTTGCATGACTCAGTGGCAGAATTACCCATAAGGCAGCAGCGCATGTCTGCTAGCATAACAAAAAGCTGGCGGCCGCAACATAGTAAATGCAATAAAAAGTAAAGCAGACCTTATATGCTCAGATTATTTAGGTTCAATTGGCAGAAAATCATTCAATGGAGAAATTCTTTGACAGCTTGATATGTTTTACAGACTATGAAATTACAAAAACCTAATGTGTCCCTTGTAGGTTTTGAATCACATCTGTAGTTATCTGAATGGTTCTAACATGATGGGGCTGACCCTGTTAGTCCAGCCACTCTAATCAAGCTTTATAAGCCCTTTACCAGACTGACACACCATCTATACGTCGTATCAGTCCAGCTGGCCAGGCTATAATTTTAGATTTTACAGTAGTAGCGGTTAAAAAATTCCCCATGATAGGTCTTTGACTCATCCTTGGCAGGTTCTTTGCTGGTACCCAGCAGATCCGTGAGGGTAAATCCCCTGTGATGATGCTGTCAGTCAGGCAATACCCCTAGCAGCCAGATTGTATCCCTGAAATACCCTATATTTCAATAAATGGCTGGAATTACAGTGAACATTGACACTCGCAGCAGAAAGAGGGGAGCTACTCCAGCGGCTGGAATTTGGAGGGAAGTTGGCAAAAACCAGAGGCCATTCGGCTGTCTTTTGGCCTAAAGGGGAACTTTTAAACCGCTACATCTGTACAAACAAAAATAGCCCGAAATTATCCTTTAATCCAACGAAGGCTTAAATGTCCTGAGCTGTAATTGTTTTTAACACTGTGAAACAGTTTTGACTGAACACCAAACATTTTCCTAAATGAGAGATGTACCCTAGTTTTAAGAAGTAACCCCCCCAAAAATATCTGGAAAAATAGTTATTACGGTACTATTTGTATTTACGGCTGACTTAAAATAAAAGCAGCACGATTTCAGACCTAATAAAGCAACAAACAAGTACCTTTAATGTGCATGAAAAATACAAAGTAAAAAAAGTAAAGTCTCTCCTACCCTTGAAAGTTATTAAATAAAAAATGCACAGAAACAAATTTCCATAATAAACGGTCACATTTTAATACTGAATCCTGTGTTGTTTGATTGTTTGTCATCAAAAATACTGCAGCAACTTGAAGAATCCATTGAAAATCAGGACTGACTGGGATATGAATTTATTCAAATGGCTTTATTGAAAAGGTATATCTTTTCAGATTTTCCTAATTAATTTTTTTGGATGGAAAGCGAACGGTCTTCAAACTTGACAACAAAGTCCAATGGATTGTTTAAAATTTTCATTTTTTTTGGAATCTTAATGCATTTTTGTTTAGATTCTTTACTTTAAGTCAGAGTAATGCTTTCATATTTGTCCCGAATGTTGTTTTCCTGTTTCTGAGGCTCCGGTTGGTGCAAATCAATGAGGAGGAAGTAAATCCCAGCACCAACAGCTCCACCAACCATGGGTCCTACTACAGGGATCCACCACCAGCAGCCCCCGGCTCTGCACACACAACAATGATAGGAGAGATTATTACAGCCACACATGAACCAGCATATGCTTTCTTTACTGATCTATGCTATGCTAAAAATACTCCAAATGGTAAACATTTTGCAAACTCTATCCCTGTGAAAAGTTTCTTTGCCATTTTGTAACTTATACCAAAAAACTTTTAAAGTATAAAGCAGGCTATTATTTTGACAAATACTGTTGGCAATCCAAGAGAGGTCAACCCTCTAACTCAGGGGTCAGCAACCCAAACTGCTCAAAGAGCCATATTGGACCAAAAAAAAAACAAAAACATAAAACAAATCTCTCTGGAGCCGCAAAAATATACAAGTCTTCTATAAACCTCGTATGGCAACATGGGTTCTATGTGTATTATCCTACTATAGAAAAGGACTATGTGGGCCTAAATATATAATAAGCATCCATGATTAAATGTTAGTCCTGGAGCAAATGTCACATAGTAGCATGAGGAGAGGGAAGGGCAGTGAACGCTCCCATTGCGCGGGTTAAATTTTGTTGCATTGGTAAAATGATAGAAACAAGATAAAGGAATCTTTCTATGGTGGACGTGTTTCTGTTGGGAGGAGTTGATTGAGTCATGTGGAACCAAGCAGGAAATGACATCCATCAGAGCAGAGCTCTCTAACCCCGAAATCACACATGCATCCGTCACCATGCAGCGTTCCTTGGTGTGATTTATGTTTTTAGGATTTGGGGAAAAAAAGGAAGAAAGTTCACATACCTGCATCAACGGGCTACCTGTCTGAGCTGTTGACGTTTTTTTTTTCCTGCTTGAAACAAAACTAGCAGCAGTAGTGGAGTTTGGATATGCAATCCACTTCTTAAATCTATCTTTGCTCTCCTCTAATTTATCCAGAAGTTCTGCAATCGCATTCTTTCTCTCACAAACAACATTGTGATCGGCTGCAAATTTAGCCTTCCCTGGAAATGCCTTTCTAAATGACTGTTTTTATTATTTGAAAAATGTTCATGCCAAAGCAAAAATGGTGGCAATCCTTCCGCATTGATAAGGAAAGCAAATGATTTGGTCCATTCTTCTTTGAATCCCCTGTTTTCATCAGGTATCTTCCTTTTTATCCCTTTGGGATAAAATTATTGGATTTCTTTGCCTGGCACCGTGCTGCGCTGAGACGTGTTGCAGGCTTTGACCACTGATATCTATGACACACATTTCCGCTGAAATAAATGTTTACATATATTGTTTAAATGTATTTATTATACAAATGTTTACAGCATTGGGAAACATTACTACCGTCTGTTTGAGCTCCCACACACCATATTAAAATAAACAAACCAAAAAAATCTATTTTTCATACATTTATGAAAAAGCTCCAGGGAGCCTCAAGGGGGGTGCTAAAGAGTTGCAATTGGCTCTGGAGTCACGGATTGCCGACTCCTGCTCTAACTCATTGAGTTAAAGGGATTTAACTACTTGCTTTATAAAAATGCATGGAATCCAGCGATCAGTTATGCATGCAGCTTTTACAAACATATAAAATGTGTAACAAAAAACAAAATGCTTATTTGAGAAGCATAGGCACTTCCACCATGCACTCCAAAAAGCAAACCAGGGGCTTAGTAAATATCATTATGTTAGTATGTCAAATTACCTTGATACAATCTTTGAATATTATTAAGGTGCTTATTGAATTTGGATATATTAAAATAAATGTCTAAAACTTTACCAGATGTTTAGGTTTACGGCATTTCTTTTGCCCTTGTTTTTGATTAATTTTCAGAATAACTTTAGTATTTGAATTAGAATACCCATTTTTACAGTATTTAATAGTTGTGAAATTAAATCAAAATAATAATATATTTTTCTTTTGTTGGTACTTTTTCCTTCAAGTTGCTAAGGGGACTTTAAAGGGGTGCCAAAGTGTTGCCCACGGGTGCCTAGGAGCCCTAAGCCATCTTCTGAAAACAGAACTCCCCAGTGGTCTAAGTTTGAAATGTTATTTGGTCCTGTTGCTCTTCTTATTTAATAACACATGCATCTATAGAGATTTCAAAAAAGATATCTAAAAGAAAATTTGAAAGAAAATTGAGACGGGGTGCTGGCTTGCTACATAATGTCACTGACAGATTTTGCATCTTGTCTGCCATGTGGGGGAAAAGGGGAAGGAATGAAGCTTGGGTGACTATAGGCAAATGGCTTGGTGTGTTCCTAGTTCTCCCTCAAAGTCTTCTGTGGAGGAGAGATGGTTATAAGTATCTGTGTTTTAGGGCATAAACCATGGTACACTGGAAAAATGTTGAGCAAAAATCAAGTATAAACTTACTCAAAGGAGGTGTTGTTCAGATAGAAGTTAATGCCATTTAAACTGAAATGGGTCTAAGATCCCTCAATATAAGGGTTTATAGTATCAAGATAAATTAAGATTTTTGACCCCACCCTCTCATTATCTTATCCCAGATAACAGTGTAGCCCTTAGAAGCTCTGTCTGTCCGTCATGTGTCCTCATTCTGATTCACTTTGAACGTATTATTTGAGCCCGACGGAGATTACTGAGGACGGCAGATCAGTGTCATCACCTGAGCCTTTAATGGAGGTAAAAGGATTGATGAACAAATGTAAACAGTTGGGCTGAGCAGACTTTGTCTCCTTTGTGGGTAGTCAGGAACCTGAAGAAGGGAGACGTCTGGATTATAGTCTTAAATCTAAGATGATCAGCTCAGGGGATTGACGCTCTCTAGGTTACAACTATTTTATGAGCACATCCTGAAAACACTATACATTAACATACATTGTTTTGGTAGGAAGTGATTCACATATTGTATCTGTTAATCTTAAGGTAGTTGAAGGACCAATTCAGGAAAAATATCTTTTAAATTAAGTAGTTAGATTTCAATTTATATAGAATCTTACCAAAAAAGTAACTGTTTTTACACATCCTCTTATTAACTGATCATCCCTTTTCCTCCAGCCTGCACTGGTATGGACTCGCCAAAGGCACTTTTATTATCCAAGCAGTGTTTTGTTCTCAGTTTGACAACCATAACAACCACTCTCAATGCATTTAAGCAGTGACATGCACAGACGCTTTCAAGGGCAGGGGTTAAAAAGATTGGTACGGGGGGGTCAAGGATGACGGCCAATGAGGGCAAAGGCTCAAACAGCATGTATTTACCAACGATCAAACCAGGCAACCTGACAAGAGCAACCAGAGGAATGTATCCCAGCCTTCTATTGATCATACAATATTGGCTCTGAATTGGGAAGACTCTGTTTAGTAAAACTATAGTTAAAAAAGAGATCACCAGTCTTTACTTTTTTATTTCTAGGTAATTTTTCGTAAAAGTTTAAGGTCAGTTAAGCAAAAATCTGAAAAAATCTTCAAGGCCAAGTGGGATAAGACAAGTAGTGCTGAGAATAAATTGTGAATGTTTGTGTTTGCTTGAAGCAGGAGATGAGAAACTGCCATGTTGTTGAATGCATATGTAATGCCAGCAGATGGCAACAGTCTACAACGATGGGGCTTGGTGCAAAAATTCTTTTCATTCCCAAAAAGGACTAAGCACATACTACCAGGAGAAAAGCTTTCTGTATATGGCTTTATTTTAAGATGAATATATTTGGTTTTTTTTATAGGCATAGTACATGACAAACACAATGTGTATTAATGGCTGCATATTCCAGCAAATAGAGAAAAATATTTAATAACTGCTGGGATTTGAAATATTAATTATCATTAAATAGCACTGAATTAAAACATATCTTTTAAAAGACAACTCTATGGGTTTGATTGTTCTTAGGGAATCAATTTAGGTTATCCCATTATTGTAGATGTTCAAGCACTGTTTGCAGAAATGTTGGAATGAACATGTTTTAAAAAAACAGTTTGAAGAGTTCATCTCACAGAGCAAAAATAATCAGTTTTTTTTTTAAAGTGGTCTTGGTTTGTATTTATACAAATCATTTAAAGTTATTATAGCTGACAATTAATTAATTAATTAATTTTCTTTTTCATGTCCTAGTGCCCATAAACCTTAGCCTGGGTGCCATTCCGAACTTAGTCCCGCCCACAACGTTTGAGGTCGGGAGTATGCTCGCACAATATCTGGCAGGCCAATCAAATTGTCAGGGCGGCCTTTATCAGATGATGGACAGATGATCAACAGTAACGTAATCAACCACGTCACCAAAGCATGCTTGGGTGACAACAACAATGGCTGCTGCTGGAGAGTTGAGGTGTGTAGATTCTGCTATTAGGTCTGTTCTAGAAGATATCGACAGCAAATTAATTTTAAAAGAGGAACAGAGAAACGCGATCAAGGC